>NC_057358.1:123450052-123665052 GCF_016509475.1 Prionailurus bengalensis | reverse complement strand
TCCCAGGGGAGTCCCATGGACGCTTCACCCTCTCAGAAACAGTGTGTGACAAGTTGGCAGTAGTGTTGCCAACTGGGGAAGTTTACCCTGAAAAACATTCAGAGTTTTTAATTGCAGAGGTCAGTGTGTAGGCACGCAGCCCCTGTGTAACTGACCTCAGCTACTCCCTAGGGCAAAAACCCCCAGAACAAAAACTTGACATTCACCATGGACCACATTGTTAGCATAAACTGGTACCATGTGACCAAAAATACTCTTGTCTGGCAGAGCAGTTCTCAGGGCTCAGGGCTCATCTCCCAGGGCGAGTCCTGAAGACAGCCTTTCTTGGGAATGTGCAGGGTGTGAATAATGCCCAGCTGCTGAGTTAACCCTTTCCTGCACAGACCCTCAGATCTTTTTTTACTTCCTTGGGGATGCCTTTCCTAGCTAGGCCAAATGTGTCTAGTTTGAGCTCTGGAGGGACCCAGGACATAATACTTTCCACATTTCTGACTTTAAAATTGTGTATGTTACCTGTGTAACAGCTGTCTATCTCACTGGTCTCTTTCCCCAGTGAAGACGGGGCCATGACTGTTTTTGATGACTGCATCTCTCCCACACCTGGCAGGGGCAATGGGCCTGGCACATGTAGGGGCTGGTATATATATTTTTTTGAACGAGCAAATAAATACAGAAATGGAAGGGCACTGGTTATAGGTTCAATGAAGGAAATAAACAGAGGGCAATACTAGAGAATGACATAGTGGGGTGTGTAGGGGGATGATTTTCGATGAGGTCATTGGAGAACACATTCAGAGAAGGAGATATGAAAGATGGGGAGGAGGAAGCACGCATACCAAGAGTCTGGGCAGAGTACTTGAAGGAGAGGGAGGGGAAAGCACAGAGACCTGGAGGCTGGCAAATGTCCATTGATTGATGGATGGTAGAGAAGATGTGATATCTATCTAGATCTATCCATCACCTATCTATCATCTATCATCTATCTATAGCTATAGATGTAATGCAATATTACTCAGGCATCAAAAAAGGATGAAATCGTGCCATTTGCAATGATGTGGATGGAGCCAGAGTGTATTATGCTAAGTGAAATGAGTCAGAGAAAAACAAATACCATATGAGTTCATTCACAGGTGGAATTTAAGAAACAAAACAGATGAACACAGAGGAAGGCAAAAAGAGAAAGAGGGAGGCAAAACCATAAGAGATTCTCAAATACAGATAACAAGGGTTATCTGAGAGTTGCTGGCAGGAGGTGGGTGGGGGATGGTGATGGGCATTAAGGAGGGCACTTGTGATGAGCACTGGGTGTTGTATTTAAGTGATGAATCACTAAATTCTACATCTGGAACAATTTTATCATATATGTTAACTAACTAGAATTTAAATAATAACTTGAAAATAGAAAAAAAGATATGGAGGCTGGGAGAACCCGGGTCCATTCCTGAAACTGAGAGGAATTGAGGTCTCCGGAGCATTGAGAGTGGAGGCTGGAGAAGCCTTGTAGGCCAGGAGAGGGAGTTGGGATTTCGTTGTGTGTGCAGTGGGAAGCTACTGAAGGTCTCTCTGAAGGGAGTCACAGGAACTGATTTATTTCAAATGATCTCCTTAGTTGCTATTTGAAGAGTAGATTGGAAGGCTCAAGAGTGGAAGCAGAGTGGACCCGTCAGGAGGCTGCCGTGACAGTCTAGCAGGAGATGGAAATGGTGGACCAGGGGACTAGCAGTGGCCATGGAGACTAGGGACTGATACAACGTGTATTTTGGAGTCAGAAGTTGCCTGCTGGTGGAGGGTAGGTTTGAGGTTGAGAAAAAGGGGAGTTCAGTGTGTGTCTCTTTGGAGTAAATGTGGCAGATGTCAAAGTCAGGCAAGGCCAGCCTGACACTTGAGGTCATTTTCTGACATTGAAGTGAAATCGGCAGGCAGTTCAGAAAGAATGCCTAAAAGGCCTCATGTTATGCTTTTTGGTTTGGAATCACTTCCAGTGTGGTATTTCTGCAATCTGCCTTAGCTTGGGTTCCTCAAGAAGCAGACCTTTGGACAAGGACTCAAGTGGTAGTGGTTTATTTGGGAAGCAATCATGACATTTGTAGGGAGGTAGAGACAGGAGACAGAAAGGGAAGCATCCATCATTGGAGCAGGTTAGTGCCCTGGGTAGCTGGGGGTCAGTCCTGCTGAGGATTCACTGGTCAGAGAATCCCAGCTAGAGATTGGGGCACGTATACTGCCACACCAATCCCACATGCTTGCCGGATACTCCTGGGGCCTTTCGTTTCCCAGTGCTCCACCTTGCTGTGGGTGGAGCAGGCTCTGGTGGCCAGAAGAAAGCCCCAGGCACAGAGGTGCGGGTGTTGGCACTTGGTGGTTGGGCCACATTGCGCCATAACTGTAAAGCCCATATGGTGGACAACTTTTGCCACACAGTGGAAATAACATCAGCAGTTACTGAAACACTCCATAAACAGAGTGTACCAAGGCTTTCTTTCAAAGAATTAGATATTGCACGTGTGAGCACAGGCAGTTATAGTTTTGAGCTGTTGTTGAGTTAAAAAACTTAAAAAACATTTTTTTCAGTTAAAAGTTTTGGACATATTTTGTGTGATTTCTGAACTTTGTGTCGTTCATTGTGCTCAGACTCTCTTCCCCATCATTTGATTTTTCTGCTTGCATGGCTCTGTGTGAACCCAAGTGGTTTCTTGGAATTGAGTATTTGTTTCTTTTGCGCTTGGATACTGCATTGGTTTCCTAGGCCTGTGGGATCAGATGGTCACACACGAATCTATCCATTCGCAGTTCTAGAAGCTGGAAGTCTGAAATCAAGGTGCTGGCAGGGCCGTGCTCCTTTCGAAGGCTCCAGGGGGATTCTTCCTTGCTTCTTCCAGGTGTTCCTCTGCTTGCCGCTGCGTAACTCCAGTCTCCGCCCCATCCCGTGATGGGCGGCTTCTCTTTTCCCTGTCTCTCTTCTGTGTGGCTCTTATAAGGACACTTGTCGTTGGATAGAGGGCCCATCTAGAAAATCTGGGATCATTTCACCTCCAGATCTTTAACTTAATACATCCCCAAAGACTATTTAAGAAAGGTGACATTCACAGGTTTTGGGGATGAGAATATGGATTGCGATTCAACCCACTGCAGACCCTATGAGGTTTGTTAGTTTAAATCCTCTGACCTTCACATGGGCCAAAAGTTTTCATCTAATGTAGCTAATTGCATATTTTCAGGATTCTTTTGCATGACCTGTCCACAACTGGGTTAATTCTGTTAGGCTGCTGCTACTCCCTCTTCAGAACATTTGCTCTAAATATAGGTGAGTGTTTGCCAAACAGAGGCAGCCTCTGATAGAGTAATACTCCAAACTAACCTCTTGGAGGATGGTGTGATGATTAATTTTATGTGCTAACTTGGCTGGACTAAGGAGGTGCCCTAATGGTTGGCAAAACATTAGTACCGATGAGGTTTGGGGATGATGGTGGGGTTCATGGGGTTCAGAGCTGACAGCCAAGAAAGGATTCTTGAAGACATTGTTGGTGCAAATAGGTGATTTTATTAAAGCATGAGGACAGAGGACAGGACCCATGGGCAGAGAGAGCTTCACTTGGGTTGTGAAGAGAGACTGGTTTATACCATGGAGTTGGGGAGGTTAGGTCAAACAGGAGGTCTGCAGAAGGACTTTGATATGCTAAAGAGGACTCCTAAAATACCTGAGAGCTTGCTGTTGTCAAGCTAAGGTTGTTTTTCCCTCTAGCAAAGCATTAACATTAGTACTGTTATTGGAAATGTAGGGGTTTCCCTTGAGACCTGTTCTACTCTGCCAGCCTCAAGTATTTGTCAATGGGCTGTGGGTTATAAGGAAATTTAATTTTACCTGCCATTTCCTTCTTGCCTGTTCCCCACATCACTATGGAGGGGAGGGTGATATTAGGGGCTCTAGGAAACTGAATCTATAGGTTTCTGGAGATTAGGCTATTGATAGGATTGCCTTTTTCTTGTAATTTACCAAGACATTTATAAAGTGGTGGAGACTCGAGTCCTGCCTGACGGTGATCTCTATCAGTTAACCATTTGTTTTCTTTCCTTTCCTACGTTCTTGGGCAGCCAGGAGTGCCTGAGGAATGTCACACATATCCCACCTGGGGGGTGGTGGTACACTAGCTTGTACTTTGGCCTCAGCCTGCCTCATGGTCCCTCATCAGTACTGGGTGTCTCTGGAGGGTGTTTCTGGAAGAGGTTAGCATTTGTATCTGTAGGCTGAGTAACAATTGTCCTCACCAACATGGGTAGGTATCATCCAATCCTTTGAGGGCCCGAATGGAATAAAAAGGTGAGTTTGGTCTCTCCTTGAGCTGGAACATACATCTCCTCCCTTTGAACGTCAGTGGTGCTGGCTCTTCGGGTCTTCAGACTCAGACTCCCAGCACTGGCTTTCCTGGTTCTCAAGCCTTCAGATTTGGGCTGGAGCTCCACAAAGACATGTGTGGGCCTGGGCCTCCAGCTTGCAGATGGAGGGACTTCTTAGCTTCCATAATCGCATGAGCCGGTCCCTCCTAATAAATCTCTTTTCCTGTTTGTCTACATATCCTGTTGGTTCTGTTTCTCTGGAGAACCCTGACTAATGCACACGGCTGTTTGAGTTCTCACCCTGATATTCTTTATGACTCAGCCCTGAACTTCAGTCTATGATATTCCAGCATTGAGAGGTTCATAGCTTGGCAGTAATCACAAAACAATAATATTAAGTATTGTTTTTGAGTGCCTGACCATAAGCAACCCAAGGAAGGTTTAAATATCCCCATTTGCAGATGAAAGCTGGATTTTTGAGAGGCCAGGTAATCTCTCCCATTGGGAACGTGATACGGGACACAGTCAGGTTTTGGACTCAGGGCTGTAGGACTCCAGAGCTTGCTTCTTCCCACCTGCACATGCTATATCTCAAGGCAATACCGGCCACTCTGCTAGGTTGTGTCTGTCAGCAGTAGTCGAAGATTGCTGGTGCCCACTCCACCCCCCCTACATCTCTGGGCCTCCCTATGAAACAGGGTGCTGTCGGAAAAACCACCTGATGCTGCATAGAAGTGAGGCAAGATTTTATTCACGGCTGGGCCAAACCTGACCTCCTGATCTTAAGGAGAAAAGTACAGAGAATGGCTCCGAACAAAGGCAGCAGTGAGCTTATATGGATTTTAGCAAGTCAGAATACGTCATTATTTGGTTAACCAATTATAATTTACAACATTTCATGGTAGCCAATTATATTGTGACACATAAACGTTAGTTTTGGTGGGAACCTATCAATTTAAAGGTCTTTGTCCTAAGAGGGTTTAAAATGACCAATCATAGTTAGACACCTAAGATGCCATAGGGCAGCGAGTACGTGACTTTTTACATGTTGGTCTTGCCTAGGCCAGATCTTGGTAGAAGGGATGGGGGAGCGTTTTGCATCCTAAGTTATCTATTTAGCAAGCAGGCGAGGTCACAGAAGCGAGATAGTAATTTCCGATAACCCTAATAAGGAACTACATAAGACTTTTATATCAATTGTTCATGAAGAGTGAGTTTAAGCCGAACTTATATACAATAAGCTTTCTGATATCTTATAAGTTGACCTATTACATCCTACATCAGTGGAAAGAGCTGACTTCCAACTGCCCCTGCCTGAATTTCTTTCCACAAGGCTGCTTTGCTGCACACAGAGCAGATGAGAAGCTGGTGGGGTGGGGGGGGAGGGGCAGGGGAGGGTGAGACAGGGGCAGGGAGGGCATTTACCCACAAACCACCAGTAGATTTCAACCAGTGGCTCATGAGCATTAGTGTATGAATGACTACCCTAGCTCTCTGGAGCTATAAATCTAAGATTTGTGTTCTGCACCTGGGTTTCTTAAGCCTTCATGTACATACAAACTCTTCAAGTTTTGTTCAAAATCTGATTCTGATTCAGTAGGTTCAGGTGGGAGCTGTGACTTGATATTTCTAACCAGATCTCCGGCAATGCCAGTGTGGCTAGTGTGCTCTGTATCAGAGCTACTCAAAGTTTGATCCTCATACTGGCAGCACTGGCAGGTTCTGGGAGCTTGTGAAAAATGCCAGTTCCTCGGCCCCACCCTAGATCTACTGAGTCAGAATCTCTGGGCGTGGGACCCCGGTACCAGGTATTTCTGATGCCCTGCAAGTTTGGGAAGCACTGCTCCACACTATTTTTCCATTTCCCTGCAGGGTTAAGCCCACAGCGGTAATGACCTTGGAGAGCACCCAGCATTTCCTCACTACTTCCCTGATACCCACAGGGTATTTCCCGCTACCTCCTAAATAAATAATGTGTACTTGAATCCTGGTCTCAGGGCTGCCTTCTGGAGAATTCAAACGAGGATAACACTTTCTGTAGTTTGCTTAATTATTGACCTTTTGTCATGATGAATCTCCATATAAGATGCATTTAGCTGAGTAGTACAAAGCTTATTTGCAACTCTTGGGCTACAGGCCAGATTTCAGCCCCCTTGCCTACCCAGGACTCCTTCCCCACTTTTCTTTCAAGGCTGCTCTTGATGTTTATTTTGGCCAAAGGTCATTTGTATCAGAGGTGGGCAAGTCATGGTACCCTGCTTGTGTAAATACAGTGTCTTTTGGAACCCAGTCCTGCCTGGCTGTTTATGTATTACCTATGGTTGCTTTGCAGCTATAACCACCTGTGACAGAGATCATGTGGCTTACAAAGTGAAAACACTTCTCCCTTGTCCTTTACAGGAAGTTTCCTGACCCCTGAACTACACATGGACAGGTGATTTGCAGGGCGCCTGGGTGGTTCAGTTGGTTAAGTTTCTGACTTGGGCTCAGGTCATGGGTTTAAGCCCCATGAGAGCTCAGAGTCTGTGTCTCCCTCTTTCTCTACCCCTCCTCTGCTTGTTCTCTCTCTCTCTCTCTCTCTCTCTCTCTCTCTCTCTCTCAAAAGTAAGTAAACTTAAAAAAAAAAAGACAAAAAACAGGTGATTTGATTTATCCCTCCTCTCAACCCTCCTGCCTTCTGACCTGGGATAGCGTTTTTTTCTGCGCTTTCTCCCTGAGGGCTTTGCTAATCCTGCCAGCTTCAGGTTGATATAAAAGAAAGAGCACCGGAGGAAGAGTCGGGAGCCTCCTGGCCTGAGTCCTAGGTTGTCACTCTCCCCCTGGGGGATGATGGGGAAATCACTTTCCCAGAGCTCAGCTGTCTATTACCTGGGCACTTACTACAATCAGATTCCCGGTCTCCACTCCTGACTGTAGTAAGCAAGTGGGGCTAGGGTGGGGCGTGGGCATCTGCAAATTGGCCGAGCAGCCTGAGAGTTTGGGAACCACTGACCTAAGCCATTTCCCATGATTTTTTGGTACTAAAATGCCCTGTTGTTCAATATAACATTAATGAAATGGGTTTCTTCTATTAATATAACATTTTGTGCATAAATATTTTTATTCATGCTGTGTTGCTGGTGAAGAGGTGATATTATGATTGTCTCTTTGAATATGGGAACTTTCCTTGAGGTTACAATTCTTCCTTGTAGACTCTGTTGCTTGAAGAAGCTTCTTTGTTTTAAGGACTGCGTACTATTTATACCATTTCCAGGGGAGGGTGGCTGACTAGCTGAATCCTGAGAGCCCTATACTTTCTTATATTAACCGAACATTCATTTTTGCATTCAGACAGAGAGGAGAGGTAGGATTAGACCAGTAGGTCTCCACCAGGTGATTTGTGTCCCCTCAGCATCTAGTGGATGGAGGCCAGGGATGCTTCCAGGGCACAGCACCTACAGCAGAGAATTATCCAGCCCTGAAAAGCAATAGCCCTGAGGTTGGGAAATCCAGGGTTAGATGTGGGTGCTCATCACCCAGGGTGTGAGTGGACTCAGGATTTGTATTGAATGCCCAGTATTCCTACTTTGAGCGCTATCTCTTCTGTGAAGCCTTCCCAGACCTCACTGGATCTCTTGAGAGACAGCTTCGTCCCACCTTTCTTGTGTCACAACAACCTACTCTCTGTGGCACCAATCACACTCTGTGGCAATTGTTCATTTGTCTTCTCTCCTCCACTAGTCAGGTTCTGCAGAAACAAAGAAGAAATAGGATCTCTACAGATTTTTAGAAAGAGATTTTTCATGAAGGATTGGCTCATGTGATTATGGAGGCTGAGAAGTCCCATGATCTGCTGTCTGCCAGCTGGACCCTCAGGAAAGCCAGTGGTATAGTTCTCCTCCAAACATGGCGGAAACAAGCAAGAGATGGATTCTTACCTTCCGGAGAAGAGAGGCTACTTAGGGGAAAAAGGGAAACCATAGCTCATCTCATACCAGAATAAGTCCGTAGGTGTTAAAATTTAAATATAAAAGACCAAAATCATAAGAGAAAGAAAAAAATGTACGTAAATAGTTAAGTAATTCTAGAGAATGGATTTCTAGTGAAAGCAAAAAAAAAAAAAAGCAAAAGAAATATTAATAAAGCGATGGGTAGTTGTCATAAATATTAAGGGCAAAACTGAACAACAAATATAACAAGCATTCACACCCATAATATATAAATTAATATGAAATTAATAAGAAAACACTAACATCCTAATTTGAGGTGAAGAACAGAGAATTTGCAACCTTGCTATTTGATAAATATGATGCTGTTTGATAGATACACAGAAGTCTAAATTTATTAGCCAGTAAAAACAATGTAAATAAAAACAGATATAATTTTCCAACTGTAAAATTTTAGGCAAAGTTTTAAAAATAGTAATTATTTTACCAAAGGTGTAATGAATGTATGCACTCTCACTTAGCAGAGATGTAAATTGTAACTACCTTTTAAGAATATAATTCCTCGATATAGGTTTGTATTAAGAGTCTTAAAGAAATGACTGCACTGTGACCCAATAATCATGCAAACATGCTCATGTCAGGTTTATTCATAATAGGAAAGAAAAAGGAGGGGGGATGAGTAAATGCCTGACATAGAAATGATTAAATATATTAATAGTATGTTAGAATGATGGAATACTCTACAAATATTGGAAGACTATTTTATGATCTGAGGCAATACCTTCAAGATAATTAAAATAAATTTTGTTAAAGTTTATTTACTTATTTTCAGAGAGACAGAGATAGTGTGAGTTGGGGAGGGGCAGAAAAAGGGAGAGAGAGAGAATCCCAAGCAGGCTTTGTGCTGTCATCACAGAGTCAGACATGGGGCTCAAACTCATGAAACCATGAGATCATGACCTGAGCTGAAACCGAGAGTCTGATGCTTAACCAACCGAGCCACCTGGGTGCCCCTCAAGATAATTTTAATAGAAAAAGACACAGCACTCAAAGCTTCTGGGGATCCTAGTGCCCCAGAACTTCAAGTATAGTTTGATGCATGCCGGAGACCAGCTCCAGCAACCAGGGGTTCCCGAAGGAAGAACGGCGTCGGTGAAAATAAAATAAAACTAAAATAAAAAACTGGAAAATAAAAAAC
This sequence comes from Prionailurus bengalensis, assembly GCF_016509475.1. NCBI lineage: Eukaryota > Metazoa > Chordata > Mammalia > Carnivora > Felidae > Prionailurus > Prionailurus bengalensis. The sequence continues at coordinate 123,655,593 of NC_057358.1, read as the reverse complement.
TAAAATAAAAAACTAAAACTGAAATAAAAATGGACACAGACAACAGCAGTGTGTTGAACTGGCCAATTTATTGTAGCAAAAGTGGCATTATATATGCTAGTGATTTCCTTGTAGCATACATCAACTATGATTTTCTAACATTACCTAATTTTGAAAATGTTCTTATGCATAAAAAACCTTTAAGAAATAACATGGTGATTTTCCCCTAACTTTCCCGCATACCCTTTGATTATAGATTAATTTCTAACATTATTCCATTATGCGTCTGCATTTATCTATAATCTACAAAGCATTTGCTTTGCTGTTCTCGTGAAAGGCCCTCCGTTTCTCAACACCTCAAGTGGAACAGTTACAAGGACATGACCTCCTAACCACATGAGGCCAGAAGAACAATGTGTTTGCCTCGGTCTGAGGTGCCAGAAAGGGGCTGAAAAGGCCTTAGAAACCCATGCCTCATACATTCTGAGAGAGACAATGCACCTAGGAACCAATGAACCATTCTGTACTTTAACCGACTAGGTTCAGTCATCATCTGGAATGCCTCCGGGGGGCCAGGTGGGCCTAGGGGTTGAAGTCACCTGTGCCCAGAGATACACTCCTTAGTTGCTTGAGTGAGGCTTTCAAAATCCATACGTCTCTCCTATACAGGCCCTCTTTGCTGGCAAATGTATGAGGCTATCCTTCCTGTAAGTTGAGGAGTCGTCATAGGGGATGGCAAGGGCTAAACGTTAAGGCCGCACAATTTCTTGCGGAACCTTATTTTCTTCCCTAATGGTTCTTTTCCCAGGGGGCCTGCCGAGGGCAATTCCCCAACAGACAACACCCCAGGTAGTTTTAAGGCCGAATTACCTAAAAGCGGGAGTACGAGAAGCTTCACTGTGGGTGGTGACCCTGCAGTCACCAATCTGTCCACATCCCGGGCCCTGCCACTCAGGCTGCGTAGCTCAGCTTCCAGCAGATGCACAATTAAGTAAATATATTTTATTTCCTCAGGCATTTGAATGTATATATTTATATATGTATATATATATGTATACGTATACATATATGTGTATGATATATGATATGATATATACATATATATACATATATATGTGTGTGTATATATACATATACATACATATATATATATATATATATATATATATATATATATATATAACAGATGGACAGGTATAGAAAGAACTGAAATAAAAGTAAATCCTTAGAGATATTAATTCTATATCATCAGTGGATGAGATTATAGGTGATTAGAATTTTCTTTTTCAATACATTTTGGGGGGGGCATTTTTGTAACAAGCAAATATTTATTAAATTTGTATGTTATACAAGAGTAGTCTTAAAAAGAAAGTCCTGATATTGTAGAGCCATAGAATTACTAGAATATCATTTTTGAAAAGGACATTTGCCATTTTTCACATGGAAAAATGGAGACCCAGAGAGTGAGTCACTGCCTCAAGTAAAACAGGCCTTCAGCAGCACTTTTAGAGACAGCCTTAAAAACAAGAAGAGAAAAAGAAAAGGTGCATGTTAGGGCCTCATCGGCCACCTGAACAGCCGTTGAAAATCCAGGAGGTTCTGTAATTTGCAGGATGTTATCTGTATGGACATCTTGAGGACTTGCATATTGAATGATCTGTTAAGTTTAATAAAAGGAAAAAAAAGACCATAGGTCTGAGTGAAAAGCTGGGTTTTCACATTGATCTAGCTTGTTATCTTAGAAAAATCCACTAAAGTACTGCTTTAATTTATGGATTGATTTGTGTTACTAATTGCCAGGAGTCCCCTCTTCTTGTATGCTGTTCTTCACCAACATCTAAGGAAAGTCACTTGTCTGCCAGGCACTGTACTAGAAGTCAGGTAATCTAAAATGAGGGTATATATATGTAAATGACCTACACACACACACAAAGAAGTACATGCAAAACTGGTAAAGCCTGAATAAACTCTAGATTACACTAGTGTCCATTTCCTGGTTTTGCTCATGCACTGTAGTTATGTAAGATGTTACCATGGGGTGGCGGGGGGGAAGTTGAGAAGTGTGCTTGGGACCTCCTTGTACTCCCCCCACCTGTAAATGTACAATTATTTCAAACTAAAAAGTAAAACAAAAAACAAAAACAAAAACAAAAACCAACAAAAAATAAACAACCTAATAACAGTAAGAAACAAATCTGTTTTAAAAATGATTAAAGAAGACAATTTAGGTGATACAACTTTCATTCAACACTTTGTGAAGTAGGCAGTGTTCGTTCCCAAGGGTCCACAGAACTCCGAAATGGGATGGAAGGCAGGAACCTTTATTACTATTATTTTTTAAGATTTTATTTTTAAGTAATCTCTATACCCAATGTGGGGCTCAAACCAATACTGAGATCAAGAGTTGCACACTCCACCGATGGAGGTAGCCAGGTGCCGCAGGCAAGAAGCTTTTATGGGACAGAGAATAAAGAACAAGAAATAGAAAAAGAGGAAGTGAAAAAGGTACAAGGAAATAAGAGAACCCAGAGACGGCTTGGCGTTTGGGGCTTGGCTGACCCGATATACTGTGTTTCTAGCCAAGAGGATTGTTTTGAGGGACCTGAAAGTTACCTAAGTTTCAGTTTGCTGACCTGGCATCCTGGGCCTGAGAGGCTCCACCTTGAAATAGAGGCCTGATATTTCTTTCAACATTTGTGTACACAATATGACATTGAAACAGAGAAGGAATGGCTAACTTTGCGCTCTTACAGCTCTTTATGGAGCTATAAAGGGTTTGGCAGCTATAAATAAAGGGTTTGGCAGCCAGTAAAATGAAAAGTGACACCCGATTAAAATGATAGACATTTTAGAACTAGAGGTGATTTTGAAGTTCACTAAGAGTTTGCAAATCATCAATGTTTTACAGATTCAGGAAAGAGGGGGTCCAAAGAAGTGGGGTATCCTACTAATGTCGCAGGATCCTGACCCGACACTGGCCTGAGTCCTCACATTTTTCAGGTGTTCCAGACAGTGACACTTGTGAGGATTCAGATTCTTTTCTTTTGGGCTCTGGGATCCTCAGAAGTTTGGAGTTCACTGGTCCAAGCCTGTCCTCCCCAGTTCCCAAAGCCGTGTCCCTAGCATGCTCACCACGAGATGGCGGCAGAACATAAGCCATTGGCCCAGACATAGGTCTGAGGTCCTGTGGTCGGTGATCTTAGCGTCATTGCTCCTGTTTTTGATCGGGGACCCTGCCCCCCTGCACTGCTGTACTGACATATTACCTACATTATAAAACATACCAACAGATAGAAGGAGAAGATGGTGTGAAGATGAAGTAGATAAGTCACCGTCCTGTCTCCATTCTATCGTTCGCTGAATCTTCCTACATACAGTGAAGTTCACAGTTAAGGATAGTGGATATATGTCCATATTGCCAGTGGTGTTGATAATTTCACCTTTTTGGGGCTCCCTTCCTATCATGTCCTGTTAGATGGTCATTGTTTGTGCCTCATAACGTGGCCGATTGGCTAGCACAAGGAATAGCACCATTTCTTTATTGCTTGCAAGCACGGGTGTGAACCAGGCCAAACTGCTATTTTTCTTAGGTAAAAACGGAGCAAATACTGGCAGTATCATGTAGGTTACCTTTCGATGTGTCCTTTTTGTTACCTTCAGTCTGCATTATCTTTGGCAGAGTTTTTTGTTTTTTGTTTTTTGTTTTTTTAACTGCTTGTCTATTTTGGAAGAATAGGTTATCTAATTCATATCACACACATCTACTCCCGTCCCTTCCCTCCGCCACACTGTACAGTGTCACCACACATTCAAGGCCCAGACTGCACTGCCTGGGGAGTTCCTCACATACCTTCAGAGACCACCCTCTGACAGTCTCCAGGTGAGGGCCTCGGGTCAATCTAGCTGAGTAAAACCTTATTTTTTTTTTCTCCTATTTTCAGATAAAAAAAATGTCACTTGGACATGATCTTTTTGTGACTGCATATTATTTTGCACTCCAACTTGCTCTTTTTACAAAAGAGGAAATAGGCCAGGACAAGCCTATTTATATTCCTTCTTTGGAGCAAGGTGGAAATTTAGTGTCACACAGCCTTGAACCACATTGGACCACGTGCTACCACACCAGAATGCTCTCTCTAGTCTATCCTGAAAATGGGGTTGGGGAGAAAACTTTGTAAGAATCCTAGCCTTGGTTTTTGTACTGGAGAACTATGTGGTCACAGTGTACAAATCTTATTCCATTGTCCTCAAACTTCCAGAAACCTACACTTTGACGCTAAGATGAGAGAATCTGTGATGTGGTACTTCCTCTAATTCCAGCCTCGGAAGAAAATGTGCTTAAGGAAAAGTTTCCTGAGTTCTTTCAGCCCCTGAAGCAGATCACAGATCTCTAAAAACGTCTGAAGGCAGTGGGCGTATCTAATTTGTTTCTCTATCTCCCCTAGTGGTTGGTTCAGTGTCTTGCATCTGGAAGGTGGTTAATAAATGTTTACTGAGGTGGATAGGATTTCCACGTAAGACATTTAATTTTGGACCACGGCGTCCTGCATTGAAAATTGTATCTCTAAATGTAGTAGGACACTTAGGGAGGGATTTTCCCTTCTGAGCTCTCCTCAGTTCATCCAGTAGAACTTTCGGCAATAATGGAGCTGTTCTCTATTTGAGCTGTCTGATGCAGTAGCTGCTAGCCACAAATATCTATTGAGCACTTGAAATATGGCTTATGAGATTGATAAATTTAATCTTTAATTTTATTAGTTAACATTTAAATAATCATATGTGGTTAGTGGCTACACCTGGGCAGCATAAAAAATCTAGATGCTAAATTGTTGACTTGTAGCAGCTTCAAACATCAACACTCTTCATTTCTCTTGCAATGATCTTCTTCAGAACACTTCACCATTTGGTACCACCTCACCATCAAGTGACTGTTCAATTTTCTCCCATTCTCCCATATCCCTTAAGATCCTGAGGAAATATTCTTTCTTCTAAGTGCTTATTTTTTCACGTCATCATCTAAACAACAGAAATTACAAAAAACCTAGAAGCAACCAGGAAGAAAATGCTAATTGAAATACAAAATTAATCCTGTCAATCTCTTAGGGAAGATGTGTCCTGAGTCCTTCCAGAGAGAGCAGTGACACGACCATTTGGCCAGAGCTTCAAGCTCAATGGGACTCCAAATATTGGCTCCTTTACCCTTAAAAGGGCAAATGTGTAATCCTAGCTTTAAAAAATATATCCATATAGTTTCCTTTGCCAATTAGAAGGTTAGTATTGAGTCATTACATGTTGCATTTCCTAGATTCAGTTCCTTGGGATGCAGTCACCTGTTTAACTCCCTTCCACGCATTCTTCAAGGGTTGGCTTCATCATCACCTCCTCAGGATGAGTGTCCTGATTTCCTTCGCTGATCAAATTTCTCTAGGATGCTTTCTCTCAGCATTTGAACCTCTCCTCAAAGAGTTATTGTAAAGATAAATAAAATAAAATAATGCACAGCAAGCATCCATTTAGTGCCTGACATATAAGCTCATCACATAACAGTTGTCCCCATTCCTGTACTAGAGGCACCCCATCCAGATGGAGAATCTGAGCCATAGTGAAGTTCACCAATATTGAGCTTTGGGTTTAAGACTCAGGGAGAAATTGTAAACAGATGGGAGAATTCCAAGGTCACAAGTAGGCCAAGGTGGGTACTATGGATGGGCTGGGATGTAAGTATAGAATAAGGCAGAGGAAGTGGTTCCGGACTGTCTCCAGGAAAGAGAGGAGATTACTGTGCATTTGTTGTTATTCTGGGCTCCCTGAATGATAACTTAAAGGATATGTACAATATAATCTGGTCAATTCCTTTATAGTTGGGCAAGGTAATGCCTAAACCATGGAAACATTCGTCCATGTTACCTTTTAGTCCTTGTCCATAGACTTATTAAACTTGTACGTATTTGGAAGAGTATTTTGTTGTACATTTTATCAACTTGTATATTTTCTCCCTTTTTAATAATATTTTCCCCTTATTTTCTCACCTCCTGTCTTAGCCATTTTGAAATAACCCAAACAGTTTTGTATGTACATCTTTCTGTATGCTCATGTACATACACAAGCAAATATATATTCAAAGCTTTTTTAATAGTTATTTTTACAAAAGTTGGGTTGTACTGTATACATTTATTTGCAACTTGCTTTTCATACATCATATATATCCAACATCTGCTTGAACTGCTCATACAAAATCTGGGATGTGTGCTGGCTTTGGAGTCTGTTCTTTTTTTTTTTTTTAATTTTTTTTTTTAACGTTTATTTTTGAGACAGAGAGAGACAGAGCATGAACGGGGGAGGGTCAGAGAGAGGGAGACACAGAATCCGAAATAGGCTCCAGGCTCTGAGCGGTCAGCACAGAGCCCGATGTGGGGCTCGAACTCACAGACCGTGAGATCATGACCTGAGCCGAAGTCGGCCGCTTAACCAACCGAGCCACCCAGGCGCCCCTGTTCTTATCCCAATTTAAAGCAAACCAATCTTCTACTTTTGTAAGAATGGTAGATAGGATACTCTGAATTACCCTCCCGATGAAATCTTCAAATGCAGAATAAAATTTTTAAAAAATCCTAAAATTAATGAAAGAGCTGTTAGGAGGGAAGAAAATCAAAGAGGTACACAGATTTACAAAGATACTTTCATTCTGAGGACATCTGCTAAAATCCCAATGAAGTCTAGTGTTGATTGTAATGGCCTCTTATGGATGGGAGAAAGGAAGAAAACTAGATCTCACCCAAAGTGAGAAGAATAAAAGAAATCTCCAATATAGTTGCCACCCACAAGCCAACAGAGGCTGAGTATGTAAGGGGAAACTAAAAACAAAGCTGCCAACTCCTCAAGCAGGGAACAGCAAGGAAAATGATCTGCCTTGAAACTTGTACTAGATGAAGAGAGATAAACATCAATGGATGGATTTTAATAGTAGGTCCGACATGGTGAAAAAGAGAATTGAGGAATTGAAAGCTAGGTCTGAAAAAAGTGTCTAGAATGAAGCACAACGAAACAAAGAGATGGAAAATATTTAAGGAAGATGAGACACAGGATAGGGTATAAGGTAGTCTACTCTTTGGAGTTTCAGAAGAAGAGATGAGCTATTTGAGGGAGGGGGAATGTTTAAACAGATAATGGTAAGTATTTTTCAGAACCAGTGAAAAGCACCAATCAATTTTCATGTTCAGGAATCAAATCCACCCCAATCATGGTCAAGGGAAAGAAATATACAACTAGAAACATCACACTTGAACTTTAGAATCCCCCCCAAAAGAGAGTATCTGAAAAGCACCTAGAGAAAAATAGACTATGAAAGAATGGCAGTTGAAAGGAACTGATTTCTGAGCAGCAATAGTGAGAGGAAGTAGAGACAGTGGGATTCTGTGAATGTCTGGAGAAAATAACTGTCACCCTAAGATTATGCAGCAAAAAAATCTAATGGTCAAGGTGTAATAAAGACATTTCAAGGAAGAATAAAAACAGAGAGTTTGCTACCAACAGGATCTTACCACAGAGAATTCTAAAAGGATGTACTTGAGAAATAATAAATGTATTCCTAAATGGAAGGTTCTTAGATACGAGAAAGTATGATCAGTGAAAAAGCTGTTAAAAAATTATGTACAGATAAAACAAACACCAATTATATAGAATATTTATGGTGAAAAGCCAAGTCAGAATTAAATAAACAGGACAACAATAATGCTATTGTTGCAAATAATAATTGTTGCAATAATGCAAATTAGAAATGGCTGATTGAATGAAAGCATTTTAAAGCCTTGTATTTCGTAAAATGAGGATAAATATATGATTAATTTTAGACTTTAATAACTTAAATATGCATAGTAAAATCTATGTGGGAATATAGAATGATGGAAATAGATTATAAATTCTAAATTGATAAAAGAGACCATGGAATAACAAAAATTCAATCCGAAAGAAGGCAAGAAAGGAAAAAAAAAACCCACAAAGTGTGAGACAAATAGAAAGCACAAAAGAAGCTGGTGGAAGTACATCCAGATACATTTGTCGTTGCAAAAAATTAAGTCGTAAATATCTCAGGTAAAAGACAAAGATTGTCAGACTGGGTTTAAAAAAAAAGAGAGAGAGAAAGACAGATTGAAAACATCAGAATGTGGAAAAACCAAAGTATAACAAGTGATGTAGCAGGCAAGTGCTAGTCATAAGAAATTGTGCACTAATATTAGTAACTTCAGACTTTAAAAAAAGTATTTATTTTTGGGAGAACACAAGCGACAGGGGAAGAGAGAGGGGGACAGAGGATCTGAAGTGGGTTCTGCACTGACAGGCTGACAGCAGCGAGCCCGACGTGGGGTTCGAACTCACGAACCCCTAGATCATGACCTGAGCCAAAGGTGGATGCTCAACCGACTGAGCCACCCAGGTGTCCCAGTACCTTTAGACTTTAAGGCCAGAATGCTATGAGAAATAATGAAAGTTACTACAAAATGAGAAAGGGTTCACATTATTAGAAAAATAGACAGATTCTAATGGTGTATTTGCCTAGCAACATAGCCTCAGAAATTCATAAAACCAAAATTAGCTAAGAAAAAATGGACAAATCTAATATCATACTAGGAAGATTTTAATACAGTTTTCTCAGTAACTGATAGGTCAAGTAGACAAAAGTATTAACCATAATATGAAAAAATTGAAAAGTAGGAACAATGTACATCTCATGTTTAATAAAGTATGAAGCAAAAAAATTGTTTCAGAAGATTACATTTAGCACATCATCTTTTTATTGAAGTTAGGAAAAGTTAAAATAAAATATACAATTTTTGTGTATACACATGTATGTCATAAGACTATAATAAGTCAAAGTATGATGAAGACAAGTTTCAGTATAATGACTAGTTCGGATGGGGAGAGGCACAGGAACAACTGGGGAAACACATAGGTAAATGTAGCTTGTCAATATTGTAGTTCATGTATTGGATGGTGGGTAGATAGGTCCTTCTTAAAATAATAAGTGAGCAAGAACCAAGGATAATATTAATGGGATTCCAATTCTGTAACTGAGCATCCATATCTGCATGTATATCTACCCCAAGATGAACTGCCCAAGTTAAATTCTGGCTCTGCACTCAATCTTCTGTACCTTAGTTCCCTCTTTTGTAGATGTGGAGATGATAATAATTGTACTTATTACATCGTGAACATGAAGGGAACTAATACGTTTAAAGTCCTTAGATCACTATTTGATGTGTATCAGGGCGTCAAGAACTGTTAACAATTATTATCGCTTCTGAGAGGGAAACGAACTTTTAATGTCCTGCCTTTCTGTTTCACTTTGGTTAATTCATGCTCACCCTTGCTTCCTTCTCTTCTGAGACAGCTGGGGAAGGATTTCTCCACCTCTTTAAAACCTTCTCCTTTAAACAGATTCTGAATCCCGTCCTCATCTCCATGACCTCCATGTCTTCATTCCAGAAACTGTCTTGCTCTCTCTCTTGCTTCTCCCATTTCTTTATGTCAGTCAGGTTGGGTGGAGAAAACAAAATCCACTCTAGATATTTCAAGCAGTGAGGGATATATTACGGGGAATTGGAGGCTCACAAAACTATGGGGGTGGGTAAAGTTCAGGAAAGTCATTTCTAGCTTTTAGGGAAACAGAATACTCATGCCATTTTTTTTTTTCATCTGAGGCCACTTCTCTCCCCATTGACAAGTGAACTCTACTGAGCCTTCAGGATTTGGTTTCTTAATCCCCATTTCTGAGAAGATTAGTCTAAAATACTAGCCTTCCACAGTCTCCTGAATTCTGGCAGAGGACACAAGACCCCTGGGTCAGAGTCAAAGGAAAGCATGTTACTCACAGAAATAACAGTGGCCAGAGTATCATCATTTTCTTGCTCTGGTTTCCTGAGCTCAAATTATATAGAGTGAGGTACTGGGGGCCAGGTGACCTTTGTATATGAGTGGTTGTTTCACAGGAGGGAAACCCTGAACTTACAGAACATGAATTTTTATAGTGGGTAACAAGCAAATCTGACCAGAATTTATCCCAAGGAGAGACATTATCTTTATTATCCTAGACAGTAAAAATCTTCCCTTTTCTCTGGAGGGAAATACTATATCTTCCAAGGATGTTTGTCATGCAAACATTCCTGAAGAGTCAGTGTGAGCTAAAGGGTAGTTAGTGCTTCTGCTCCCAAGATATGCAGAGATTTGAGAGACCTATGGAGAACTGTCTCATACTACTTATTACTTGCTTATTTATTTGACCTTTTCTCTAACTGTACTGTAAGTTTCCTGTGGGAGGGTCATCTCTTTCCATTGCTTTATCCCTAAGACGGTGACTAGTGCATAGTAAATGTGAAGTAAATGATTGAATGAATGAATGAATGAACACCTTCTGATTTACTTATGACAGAGGGGTAGGATCAACGCTTCATGTCCAGCTCTTCTTATCCAAGGTTAGAGGGGTGCCTGAGAAGCAGTTCTGGGCGTTCTCTGCTGGGTCATGGACTCCCTGGGTCATGCTTGGGCAAATATTTGGGAGTGTAACTAAAGTTTTAAGAAGGTGAGTGCAAGTATGAAATATCCCAACATTCTCCTTCTCCTTTCCCCTCTTCCAGAGCACATAAGCTGGGTGCGTGGAGTCCCAGAATAATTGCTGTGATATTTATTTGAATCTTAACTCTGTCTCAGGCTGGTGACTGGCAGATATTTCTTGTACAAGAAGAACTTTCAAATACCCCTCAAAGAATTTTGATAAAACGATAACACCCACCAGAGTGAAAGCTCCATGAGGCCATTTTTGGAGATAATAGATGAGTTTTGTTGATTCAATCAAAGAATTTAATTTATTGAGCACTCACTATATACCCAGGCATGGGGCTAAGCACTTAATGTACTTCATTTAATGTGCACAGAGATCCTATGAGGTAGGTACTATATTAGCCCCACTCTGCTGACAGGGAAACTGAGGCCTAGACTTGTCTACTACGGTGCTCTTAGCAAGCACTGGGTTGGAGTTCAGACCCAGGGAGTGGATCTACACAAAGCATCTCTCTGCCCGTAAATGTCAGTGTTGGAGGGTTATCGTTTATTGAGAAGCAGGGTGGCAGAATATTAACCTATGTTATGCATTTTCAGTGGATCATTATCCGATTTTGATTTGAAAATTTGTAGTTTGACAAGTATTGTGTGCTTGAACGAAATCAAATTGCTGATCGTTAACCCTTTCTGCCCTACAAAAATGTCAATTTCATATAGTTCAACCTCAAATATGTGCCGTAAACATCATCTCAGAATGTTGCTTTCAAAAGGCAACTTCAGAAACTTCAACAATCCTTGGTACAGTGTATGCTTTGGATGTCCAAATCATGCCTGGCACCAAGTTTTACTATTTACTTAGACCCTGAGGTCACCCAGGGGACTTTTTCATGGAAAATGGTGACCAAGGAGAGGATGTTTCATAACTAAGACCCATGTGACCAAAAGCACAGTGGAAAAGAATAGCGATAAAGACTACAGCAGCTGCTGAAGATGCTGAACCAGTGAACATCAGATCTGCCGAGAGGTCTTCAGGGGTATTATAAATATTAAACTTTAGATTGTCCGAATGAATTCCTGCCTGGAAATCTAAGGGGACAATTTTGCTGTTTCCAGCAAGGACAAATCACCATAGTATTCAATTAGCGTAGTAATTACTGAGTTAGAGGACATAACGAGCACTGTTGCTCAAAGTGAATGTTCGAGGCTAAATATTCATTTACATCATCGGTGTTATGAAATGCAGCCAGAAAGTATTCAGTAGCTCACTCTGTCAGCCGACTTGGTCTGAAAGGAATCTCATCCCGTCAAGGACTGAACTGAAGGCTGAACCTTTGTTTGATTGGCGTCGGTTCCAGCCATGCCAGCAGACACACAATTCCCCGTTGTCCGTGTGATCCGCAGTTCACCTTGCCTGTGGGGCAAGTGGGGTTTGATGTGACCTCTTTGAAGACTCAATGCGGTGTCTCAGCCCACTGCTGGATGGATCTGGCAAGGCTTGATGCTACTGTAACGGTTACTGAGGCCGTGTCCTCATTTCTCTGCATTCTGTCACATAGTTAGTAGGTCACACGTACTAATGATAATTTAATAAGCATATCATTCAAACGGCAGATGACAATGTTTGATTTTGCCGTGGAGTTCATCGAGCTAAAGTCAAGAGGTTTCTGGGTCATTGTGTCAGGAGTTCATAGAGAATTAAACAAAATAAAATCGAGCGATTTTCTTTTCTTATTAAATTGTCTTTCACTGAGAACATTATCTGTGGTAAGTACTGCCGATCAAATACATTACTTTTTTTCTGATGGGCAAATACTGTTTTGTAAGTTTATTGTGTAAAATGTTTTAAATGCAAAGTATAGAAAAGAAAGTAAAATTCTCACCATTCAGGGACAACCGCGATTAGTATCTGTGTACATATTTCTTTTTTTTAAGTTTATTTACTTATTTTGAGGGAGAGAGAGAGAGTGAGCACAAGCAGGTGAGGGGCAGAGAGAGAGGGAGAGACAGAATCCCAAGCAGGCTCCATTCCATCAGTGCAGAGCCCGATATGCGGCTCGAACTCATGAACAGTGAGATCACGACCCAAGCCTGTCAAGAGTCGATGCTTAACCGACTGAGCCACTCGGGTGCCCCGGTATTTGTGTACATATTTCTAATCTAGGCATGTAAATGAATCCATTGATAAAAGCAGATTACATCATATGACACATACTTTTGGTATCAGGTGTTTTTTCCATTTCATATGTTGTAAATGTTTTCTCATCTTGATGAAAATTCTCCTTTTACCTGTTTGTTTGTTTGTTTGTTTGTTTTCCCCCTGTGGCTGCTTGGTATTCCATGATGCAGATAGATGTGAGCATTGATGGGACTTTTCATACATAAGGTGTAGAGGACAAGCACTGGGCATTAGGGTCAGTAGACAGAGCTCTAAATCATAGATCTTTGAGGGCCTCAGTTTCCTCAACTATAAAATGGGAATAACGACATTTGCCCGGCTGCCTTGTTGGTGTGAAATTTAGGCGTATAACAGGATATGTTAGTAAGGATTCTTTTTTTTTTAAATGGCTATTTATTTTTAAGAGAGAGAGAGAGAGCAGGGGAGGGGCAGAGAGAGGGAGACAGAGAATCCCAAGCAGACTCCGCGCTGTCAGAACTCACCAGCTGGTACACCCGAAAAACAAATAATCCAGTGAAGAAATGGGCAGAAAACATGAATAGACACTTCTCTAAAGAAGACATCCGGATGGCCAACAGGCACATGAAAAGATGTTCAACGTCACTCCTTATCAGGGAAATACAAATCAAAACCACCCTCAGATATCACCTCACGCCAGTCAGAGTGGCCAAAATGAACAAATCAGGAGACTATAGATGCTGGAGAGGGTGTGGAGAAACGGGAACCCTCTTGCACTGTTGGTGGGAATGCAAATTGGTGCAGCCGCTCTGGAAAGCAGTGTGGAAGTTCCTCAGAAAATTAAAAATAGACCTGCCCTATGACCCAGCAATAGCACTGCTAGGAATTTACCCAAGGGATACAGGAGTACTGATGCATGGGGCACTTGTACCCCAATGTTTATAGCAGCACTCTCAACAATAGCCAAATTATGAAAAGAGCATAAATGTCCATCAACTGATGAATGGATAAAGAAATTGTGGTTTATATACACAATGGAATACTACATGGCAATGAGAAAGAATGAAATATGGCCTTTTGTAGCAACGTGGATGGAACTGGAGAGTGTGATGCTAAGTGAAATAAGCCATACAGAGAAAGACAGATACCATATGGTTTCACTCTTATGTGGATCCTGAGAAACTTAACAGGAACCCATGGGGGAGGGGAAGGAAAAAAAAAAAAAGAGGTTAGAATGGGAGAGAGCCAAAGCATAAGAGACTGTTAAAAACTGAGAACAAACTGAGGGTTGATGGGGGGTGGGAGGGAGGAGAGGGTGGGTGATGGGTATTGAGGAGGGCACCTTTTGGGATGAGCACTGGGTGTTGTATGGAAACGAATTTGACAATAAATTTCATATATTGGAAAAAAAAAACTCACCGGCTGGAGATTATGACTTGAGCTGAAATCAAGAGGTGGACGTTTAACTGACTGAGCCACTCAGGTGCCCAGTAAAGGATTCTTGTTGACAGGTGCATTTATCCCGCACGTGCATAGCCCACAACACTGGAATCGGCCTCAATTATTTGGTCTTAAAAGTAGAAAAATCAACCAACCAAACATCACAACCTGAGTTATGTCAAAACTGCAACCCCACAATGTCCCATAATGCTGTTTTAAAGTTTTGGTTAAAACAAAAGTTTTAAGGAACCAGGATGCTCTTTTTAGGGATTTGTCTTCTCTTTAACAAAGAACTAATTCAAAGCGACTAACTCAAGTTCCTGTGTGCAGATTTGGCGAGGGCTTCGGTCTTCAAACAAAATCACTGGTGGGCTTTGATATTCAGTGGGAATTGAGGGAAGTCTCTCAGGTTCCAGGAATTAATACGTTTTGATGAATGCTAATTTTTAATAGTTCCCAGTGTAATAATCTTTTACCAAAAATGTAGTGAGAGGGACTTACTTGCATCTCAAACTACCGAGATCGTGAGCTGGGAGAAAACCCAGAGCCCTCAGTATTTCCAGTTTCAAATGCAACCCCTTGCTTTGGATGACAGAAAACCCAGTTTAGACAAAACGCTCCCGAGGTAAGCAGCCCTTGACCGGAGTCCTATGGCTACAGACCTCCGGGAGGATTATCTTACATGGATTATCTGACAAGAGGGTAGGGCTGGCAAGAAATCGTTCCCTCCTTCTTACTGTGTGTAAAATTTGAGGTCTTGCGTTAATCACAACCCAGGGTAAAGCAGGCTTTATTTAAAAAAAAAAGTAAAAGAAAAAAGGGGACCCCCCCCCCCCCATTTAACAATTTAAACTCTTTACTGCTCGGACTAAAAGCTGGTGCCCCATTTTTAATGTTAGCAAGAAACTGTCCTGTAGGGAGCAGACACATACTCATTTTTGTTGCACAGAAAGATGATTTTAGGAACAGGTCACAAATCTTCAACTTGGAGGGGAAGGACTTGCTGGATTCCGCCTCCTTATTGTTACAGTGATTTCTTCCCCCCGCCCCCCTTTTTCTTTTTGAAATAAGTCCCCTGGAATTGTTAGGCAATGTGGGAAAATATTGTGACAAACATGTGACAAACATGGCTGTTTACGTTTGGGAGGGGGGGGGGCACGGTTTTGTTTGCAGCTAGCCGCCCCTGCCCCTCCTTTTCATGGTTGGCGTCCCCAGACAGCTCAGATTCCTCCGCTGACATCTGTTATAATGAGAGCTCTGACGGGAATAGATTTGCAAAATGATGGGCTCACAATGGGACGGGAGCTGTTCCCCAAACTCGCCTTGAGATAAGCAGATGGGATCTGAAAACAGAGCATTTGAACCGATTAGGTCGAGGTGAACGCATGTATTCAGCGCACACTGAAGCGTTATTCTGCTCCGGCCCCCACCCCACCCCAACTTCTCTCCCTGCCCCCCTCACCCCTCGCCTCCCCCAGTTGAGACACAGGAGGGTTTCCGATGGCTTCCTTTTTTTTTTAATTTGCCTCCCGAACACTTGCCTGGAGACAGGCCCGTCCGGCTCCTAAAGCAGAAGCATGCTGGGTACTTACCTTGTGCCAACCGTCTGAACAACAGAGAAAAACCACCCCTCATGCCTCATAAAGAGAAGCTGGGGCAACACATGGGGCTTTCCCACTCGGCACAAATGATGGCTGTTTGTGCTAGTTAACCTCTTCCAAGCCCGGGTCAGCTCCCGCTGGGAGGCAGGGGCATGGCAGAGAGAGTGAAAGCCTAGCAGACCCCAGAGTCGCCAGCGCGCCTCGGCCCCCCAACACACGCCAGTGCCTTTCCAGAATACCAAACGAGCACGCATCCCACTCTTCATAAGTCAGCCGGGCCCCATGTGCTGGTGACAGTTTGGATTCCAGAGGAGAAGGGCCTCCTCCGGCACCACCGCAAACTGCTTCCTGATGCCTTTGAGTTTTCCTGGCTCGCTCACCTTCTCCTCTCAGAGAAATCTCTGAAAAAGGGTGTAGGTGCCATGTTTCCACCCCAGGCCTGATTACTTTTCAGCATCTCCACAGGTTCTGTTAGTACAGAGAGAAGACTTCTGGCTGCTTCTTGAAGCTAAAGGCAAGTCAGTAACACTCACCGAATGACTCGAGCCCGCAGCATATTGATTGAAGCGAAACTATGGCAGGATGATTGTAAGAAATTCAGTCCTAAGATGCGTTCCGTGGGTCTCTGGGGAGAATTTTGACAGTGTCGGAGGGCTAAGGCTATCGAATGAAGTATGAGAGAGGAGGGTGACCACACAGGGAAAATTGGGGAAGATCACATAGGAAGTTGGGGGCAGCAAAAGAAGTTTAAATGGGATGAGGGTTCGATGCCCAAGCGAAGGAAAGGTCTGGCCTCCCCATTGACATAGCCACACGTCATAAGAGAAATCAGGTTTCTGCAAATTATAGATCGAAATGATCAGTGCGCATGCATCTATTACAGCTGGTTCTGAAGAGCAGGTTTCATGCCCTCTAGTTCTCCAGAGAAACCCAGCGGGCTGTGGAGCTCAAATTCTCAAATCCCGCCATCCCTGACTATCTCCCGCTGCCAGCCCAGACCTGTGGATTACTGTGCGAACTCAGCAGACTGTTTATACAGTGCTATTGTGCAGGTTGGGGCCTCTACCTGGCAACAAATACCCTGGGAATGGAGAATGAGCTGAGACACAGATGAAATAGTTCATAAACTCTGAGAGCAGTCAGTGGTGAGGGGCCTGAGCCCCCACAGCGCTTTTATGACTGGATCGACAAATCTGACATTTTGGGTGTTCCATTCAGAAGAAATCTGCCTTCGAGTTACATCCTTGTTTATCAAAAGAAGTCGATAGAGGGTCCACTAAAGCTTAATATTTGTGGCTGTTAATAGTGGTAAACGAGAAGAGTGAAAAAAAGTAAGCAGAAAGGTGGGGATCTTGTGTTACTTGCATCAGGATGATTTGAGACGGGATACATGATATGGGAGTTGTCTTTGTTTTTAGGTTGTGGTCTTCATGGAAGCTCTCAGGTACCTGGAGGAGAGCCATTCACTGGTTCTCATAAGATCACGGGGCAAAATATTAGATTCAGGTGGAATTGGTGCTTTTTTTTTTTAAGGGTACAAGCTCATAATCCTTTGGAAACATTACGTGGTAGAAAGAACATCGAATTTGGGCTCCAGAAAATTTGAATTTTGGCCTTACCGCTTACTGGCTGTGTGACTTTGAACACATTTCTTTTTTTTTTTTTTTTTAATTTTTTTAATGTTTATTTCTGAGTGGGGAGGGGCAGAGAAAGAGGGAGACACAGAATCTGAAGCAGGTTCCAGGCTCTAAGCTGTCAGCACAGAGCCTGACGCGGGGGTCAAACTCACAGACCGCGACATCATGACCTGAGCCGAAGTTGGACGCTCAACCAACTGAGCCATCCAGGTGCCCCATGAACACATTTCTTAACTTCTCTGAGTCTTGGTGCTGTGGAGTGAATGTTGTGTCCCCCTGAAATTCATATAGTGAAGACCTAATCCCCAATGTGATAACATTTGGAGGTGATTAGCTCATGGGGACAGGGCCCTCATGAATGGGACTAGTGCCCTTATAAAAAGAGACTTGAGAAAGATGGTCTCACCCTCCACCAGGTGGGGGTACAGCAAGAAGGTGGCAAGCCAGTGTAGCTTAAATGTGCTTAAAAAATAACCCAACTGTGTTTTATTCTGCCCAGGGATTATATTATTTCTTCTCAAAGGTGGCTTCGTAATTCTGTGATAAGAACATTATTATGGATTCTCTATCATTTTTTTGGTTGAGGACTACAAGATATAAAATTGGAAGTTCTGCACAGTTGAAGGATGAAACACGCTAGGATGACTGGTTTGGAGAAACCAGCATTGCTGGTTAGGACAGCCATCTCAGGAAAGACTGCCACCAAGTCCCAGCTCTGCCTCTTATTACTGTGTCATACTGAGAAATTCCCTTCACTAGTTCGGTTTCCTCATTTGTGAAGTGGTAACAATAACTGCACTTACCTGATGGGGTTGCTATGAAGACAAACTGAGTTAATATATACGAAGTGCATAGACCAGTACCATCTGCCAACCACTGCCACTGCCACCGCCACCACCACCACCATCATCATCACCATCATCACACTGTGATAACTCTATCGCCAAATCCTGGCATGCATTACAAAGAATTCCTAGAGCTGAATTACTGGCTCGAAGGGCATTTGCCATACTGTTTCTTTAAGACTCAGGAACTCGGGGCACCTGGGTGGCTCAGTCAGTTAAGCATCCGACTCCTGCTCAGGTCATGACCTCGCGGGTTCATGAGTTCGAGCCCTGTGTTGGGCTCTGTGCTGACAGCTTGGAGCCTGGAGCCTGCAGCCTGCTTTGGATTCTGTGTCTCCTCTCTCTCTGCCCCTCCCCCCCATCACTCGCGTGCTCTCTCTCTCTCTCTTTCAAAAATAAATAAACAGTACAAAAAAAGACTCAAGAACTCCATGTAATGGATCTAACAGTTAATTGAGCCGCTGGGCCAGGTGTGTTTTGTCATTAGCATCCCTTGGACTCTGGCGAGGGCAACCCTGGTCAAAACCAGATGCAGATGTTGTGGATGCTAAGCTTTGGCATCACAGGTGTCCCTGAAAATATTTCCTAGAGATGTCCCATCATGGTACTTATGTTCATCTTCGTCCTATCTGGTGATGGATCTGGAAATAGCACTTCTGTTCATTCTGTCTCTGAGCACTCATTCATCACGAGACATCCTGTCAGGGAATGGCCTGGGCTGCTATGACAGATAAATTTACTTAGCGAATCACACATTTCAGAGAAATCAGCATTGGTTGGGTCCAGCCTTACTGTGCCATTGGGTTGACAGTCATTCCGAGACATGGTGGGGTTGATGGATGACTGGCTTTGCTGGGTTTGTTCACAGGTGGCATTTTAGAGGGAGGACTTGCCCAGGGTGAGATGTCACTTGCTGTGATTGGGGGAGGGTGCGTGGGGAGGAGAGGGAAGAACGTCTCCCTGGTTTGGGAACAAAAAGGGCACACGTGGAACACGCGACCACACATTTCTCTCTCGCCCCCACTCTGTGCCTCAGGGAAGCGTGGCTGGACATGATGAGGCCCTGTTTTTGCCAACATTTTGGTTCGTTTCTATAGACCCCAGCTCTCCCGGGCAGAAGGAAGGGATTGGGCTGGCGGAGGAGATGCAAGTCAATGGGCTTGTCTCCTCTTTCACCTTTCTTTGTAGGTGAGTTAAAGGCCAGAGAACAAACAGGTGATAAAAGAACAAGAAATCCTTGAAAAAGGATAGGCAGCTTGGGTTTTAGAGACTGCAAAAATAAGCTAAAAGACAAGGTCAGATTCTATTACTCTAAACCCGCTTAAGCTGAGTGGAAAGAATAATTGAATTAAATTGGCAGAAGAAAAGTGTTTTGAGGAGCAGGGCTTGGAGAACGGCTATGTTTACCCAAAGTTTATAACACATGCCATATCCCCAAACATGACTGTCCAATGAGTGAATGAATGAACAAATGAATGAATGAGTGATAGTGACAATAAGGTCTCATAGGCCAGGATTTTGATCATAAATTCATCATTTATTATCCCCATGGCCTCAGGAAAGCTCCTTACACATTCTGAATCAGTTTTCTTACCTTTATTTATTTTTTTTTAAATTTTTTAAAGTTTATTTATTTGTTGAGAGACAGAGTGCAAGTGGGGTAAGGGCAGAAAGAGAGGGAGATACAGAATCCGAAGCAGTCTCTAGGCTCTGAGCTGTCAGCCCAGAGCCTGACTCGGGGTTTGAACCCATGGATGGCAAGATCATGACCTGAGCCGAAGTCGGATGCTTGACTGACTGAGCCACCCAGGCGCCCTCGTTTTACCTTTATAATAAGACTAATAATACTTCATTGCAGGATTGTTGAGAGGTTTAAGATAATATACATAGGCACTTAGTGCATAGAAATTATTACTAAGCAATTATTGTTTTACATTATCATTTAAAACATGGAGTTGTCATACTTCTGGAATATGGGCACCCCTTCATTATTTTAAAGTAGTTTGCAGAAGCCCCTTCCATAGGACATGCATCACTGATGGAGAATATACATCCTGGCTGAAATCAGTACATTTTAAAATGAATTTCTCTCTGATTAATCATAATTCATCTGCATACATAGGTAGTCAGATGAAAATAATGAGCCAGGGGCACCTGGGTGGCTCAGTTGGTTAAGTGTCTGACTCTTGATTTCAGCTCAGGTCATGATCTCATGGTTTGTGAGTTTGAGCCCCACGTCGTGCTCTGCATTGACAGCGTGGAGCCTTCTCAGGATTCTCTGTCTCCTTCTCTCTCTGCCCTTCCCCCCCCCAAAAAAAATAAATGAACACTAAAAAAAATGAGGAGTCATTTATTCTCTCTGCGTACAAGGCACAGTGCTCAGATAAATTTATTGCGAGTTATTGCAAAAGCCCCATAGACTTCCAGGTCCAATGGTGAGCTGTCATTGGAAATGACTGGACTGTAACTACGGGTGGACCATCTTTAGAACAGAGGATTAGTTTGTCTTAGTACCGATAGTAAGCCATGTTGGATGGAGGAGATAACCTCGCTACATGAACATGGTCCTTCAGACTAACATCTTCCAAAGTTGGGGTTATTTTCCTCTCTGAGAGTGGTAGTTTTGTGCTGATCTAGCCACAGGTGCCTGCTAGATACAATCTCTTTTCATAATCCTCCTAACAATGGGACTGCTTTCCAAGCTGACCTGTTGAGGATAGAAGAGTAGTCTTTGCAGAGGTTCTGTTTTTCTGCGTGCTGTATCATCAAAACCATGATGAACTTGTATCTTAGCGGAGCCTGAGATGAGCGCCTGTTTGCAGGCAGTTTATTTTGGGAAGTGATTTCAAGGTATGTGGGGCAAGGGGTGCTTGCTAGACAGAGTGGAAATGGGAAGGCTTGAAAGCTAGTTGAAGGGTATGTCGTTAACTAGTTACTACGGAGGGCAACTGGAGACCTTTGAAGAGCTATGTAGAATGTACCTCAAAACCTGGGCACAGCTGGTGCCACAGCCAAGAGCTGGGTCAGAAAAGTGAGCCAACAGAATGGGAAGTGGAACACAAGAGGTGCCCAAGCAGTGAGACAAAGCACAATGAAGGGGGAAATTGGACCAAGGTCAGGGCTGGTCACTCCATCAACATCTGCCGAGCAGTGTCTCTGTACTATGTCCTGTGCTTGCTGCTGGAGCTATAAGTTTAATGGAACATAGTGCTTATGACCCATATTTTGTCATAGTGTGAGATGGCAACATAAAGGAAGGGTTCACTGCCTGGTTGAGAAGATAGGGGAACATTATTGCAGATAGAAGCATAAAAGCCTCTTACAAGTGGGAAGGGAATGACTAATTCCTTCTGAAATCATGGGGAGGGTTTTATAGAGAAAGCAGTAAATAATTAAGCTGGGTCTTGAAGGATAAATAGAAGCCCACCAGGTCGTGTCAGGGATGAAGTGCATTCATGCAAGACAGAGAGAGATGAAAGAGAGTGTGTGGTGTGGGTGTACCCTTCAAGTCTCCACATTTCTACCTTTTGTCTCAAGGGTTCCTGGCTCAGTCCACTATTTCAGTTAGGTTTTTTGTTTGCTTTGGTCATAAGAAATAGACAGTTATTCTGGGGGGATGTTTATTGTAAGGTGATATTAGAAATCAGGGAGTAAACGCGGGAGGGTTTTTCATTGGCCAGAAATGAATTCAACCCTATGTGCTTGAGGCCCAGATATCTCCCCTGCGTCCCCTCCTGCCCCTCTTACCTGGGACTGTTTTTACTCTGGGCGGTGGGGGGGTGGGGTGGGGGTGGGATGTGTGTGTGGGGGTAGTCTCTTCCCCCCCTTATAAGGTGGTGCAGGCACATCACATCAGGGTTTTCCAGTCTTCTGTGACTGCTATCTTATAATCCCTATAATATGGGTTGCTTATATTTGCAGCTCACTCTACACATTGGTCAGATGGCGCTTGTTGTCTGTCACTTTGAGGAATATCTGGGCTACTTCAGCACCTGCCTCCTCACTTATTACTTCCAGGCAGTACTCTATGGCCTCCACCTCCTGCCACCACCAGACTGTCAGCGTCCTTTGCCTTTTTCCCTCCTGTTCCTGTACAACTGCTCTCAGAATGGGATCTCATAGCTACCACTTCTGTCTCAATTTGGGTTATTCAAATCCATGGTCTTGTCAAACTCGTTTCTCATGGCTGGATCCCAGCATCTCCCTGACTCCAGTTATCAGTGAGCAGATGTGTCTGTGGGAGTGTGTGTGTGTGTGTGTGTGTGTGTGTGTGTGTGTGTGTGTTTAGCTGCTTGAGGGGTGGGAGGGTTTCCTAGGACCTTGGAAATCACACAGCTAAGTATTGGCTTACTCCATTAAAGCACAAGGCTTGTTCCTGCGTGGAGCTTACATTCCTTGTGTGTCTTCCACTCCAGGCTTGGGCCTGAGTTTCTGAGAGAAACTCATCATTCCCACTTTGTGGAGGAGGAAACAGACTCAGGGGGTTTAGTAATTTGTCCAACATCACATAATTTCTAAGTGGCTAAGCTAAGATTCCCTTCTAAGCATTAAACATATAATTGTTGAAAAAAAAGCACAATTGCTGAAATAAGTTAAATTGCTATCTGCTTAGGACATGTCGTTAAACACCTAGGACTCGATACTTGGGGACAGTGGTGAAGGGTAGACTTTAAATCTAGTCTCAGCACATAGTGGAGGTGCAGACTCTGGCTCTCAGAATAGACTTAGAATAGACTTCTACTTCTTAGTAGTTGTGTGATCTTGAGTAAGCTGCTAAAATAAGCCTCCTATTGTAAAACTGGGGGTTAGGAAGCACAAGGAATAATAAAGAGACCAGGCTGCTGAGAATAGAGGGTTTGGGGAGAAGATATACGGAGAGAAAAGGAAGATTGGGATTCATGCTGAACTTTGTCATTTGCGGCTACCTGCCATCTTTGGACATTCTCTGTACATTTTGATAGTTTCTCACCAATAAGTCCTTCTCAAGGTAGAAGGCCAAAACCTCACGGCCTCTCTTGGACTCTCTTGCATCTGGGATGCCCGTGTAAGACAGGTTCTCCTAACTGGGCCCATCCATGTGTGACTCATTTCAGAAGACAGCAGTGGGAGGAGGTGGCCTGCCATGGGTACTTTGGGACAATGGTGTCCGCTCTGTCTGAGACAGCTACGGAAGTTTCTGGTGTCTGTTCCCAAGGAGGGGATGCTGGGCAGATGTGGCAGTGATGTTTCATTAGAGAATGCCATGGGCTGCCTGGGATTCCTTGCCAGATGGCTGCAGGTTCTGGGTCCTTGTCCCTCTCAAAGATTCTGTGAGTTACCTTATATAACTTTTAGTAAATGCTTATTCTGCTCAAACCAGCCAAAGAAGATTCTGTCGTTTGCCACCAAGAACTCTGCCTGACTCAGCATTAGACTATGGCAGGCCTGTGAGCCGGTTTATGCTTGGAGTTCAAAGTAACATCTGTGCAACTTTCTCCAAATTTACAATTTCTTTAACCCTTATATCCTGACAGAAGTGCTTTAATTTACACTAGGTCTTCAATGACATTAAAGTATTTCTATTGCCTTCTGAATATTGCTCATAAATTTTTTTTGCCTTCTGATTCATGATGATTAAAAAAAAATACCAAAGGGAAGAAACACAGAGGCATAATCTGCAAAGGTGCCATTAATTTGCACGCTTTCAGAAGAAATTACTTAAAATTGTTATCAATGAATTGTCTTGCAAATCTGAAAAATGTCATCCATGACTATTCTTTCCTCTAAGCAGAGCCTCACTAAAGTCTGTCTTTATTTTTAGTTTTTAATTTTTATTATTTTTAAAGTCTGCTTTAAATGTTAAATGCTGGGCATGGGAAGTTGATAATAGAAAAATATAGGAAACATATAATCCAGTTTGAGAGAAAACACATTCCCATTAAAAAATCAATAATTCAAAGCTCAAGGTAATATATTTCCCACAGGCCAGCCTCTCTTGTGCTACTGGACTGTCCTGTGGGTATCTTCTAATCAGAAAAGAAGTTTTAGTTCATCTGACTCTCTAACCACTCACCTGAAATGGTCCATTTAATTTGCTGGTCATCCATCAGGTGGATGATGTCAGTCTTGAACTTCAAGAGGGCTGACTACATTCCATGTTTGGCTTTGGCAAAGCCATCCTAAAGGCCTCCTTCCCACCCTGCTCTTGTGTTATAGCCTTGACGACTTATGCCAAAATCCCATGGCGAGCCATCCAGGCTGCAGGCTGTGAGCTTCCTGATGCATAGCTGGGGGGATGGGGGGATGCTGGCTTGCAGTGAAGTTGGGCCAATGTAGACATGCAACTCCATGGTTCATTAATTCTACTGGTTTGACCAGAGCCAGCAGTACAAGCTACTTGCCTGTCTGACCCAGAAAGTTCTCAGCCAGACAGCTTTGGACGTGTGCATGATTACAAAAGAGAAATGTCTATCCGATCTGTCTTACTGTTTCACCAGACTGGTTTGCCCCAACTTCTTCCTTCCGTTACTGTGTCATCTCTGGGCAGGGAATAGCAGCCTGGGCTGACTTCTGTCCTGGTTTTCCATTCTATTTCCCCAAATAGACTCACGCTGACTGATTTTCTTGGAAGGGTTTGTTGCACCATGACACACGTCTGTGGTCAGAGCCAGGTGAGAACCTGTGATCTCTAACAAATCTGGTAGATACAAATTGGTGTTCAACCAATAAGTATGATACTCACTGCTTTTGCCATTCGTTTATCTTTTTGTTGGAGAGCCCTATTTCTCTTCAGACATTTAAGTCTACCTATTTATAAAAATGCTACTTGAACTTGAACATGTATCAGGCTATTTTGCTTCCCATTGGGCTTACCTCCTAAGTTTTTTGTATGTGGAATTTTTGTTTTAGTCCTTTTTTGAGACAATACTAATTGGTAAAAAAACAAAAACAAATTTCCATCTCTTTAACTTTTGGTTTGTTTTTAAATGTCAAGATAAAAACATCAAATGATAGTGGCTTCTTTGAAGGATTGCCTCTCCACGGGTTGGTTATATTATGTCCTTTAATTATCACAATAACATATTAAATAATGCATCAAGTTATAAATTTCTTGTGTTTACAGGTCCTCTATTCATTGCAGTAATTTTTAAAGTTTTGTAAACTTTTGTGAAGACAACTTTTCAAAGATTAACCATCTCCATAACCAAGCGAAAAGCTCAATCTGACGTACGTATATGCTCTCATACATCTTTCTTACACATGGTGTTAGCTAGAGTACAGATAAAAACATTATTCAGTCTTTCTGTAAGTGAAATTGTTGGTGAGTTAAAAATCCAGAAAGCATTCCTCTTGTCCATATAAAATGGAAATTAATAGCTTCTTTCTTTTTTTGTTTTAAGAAATAGATTATCATTACATTGTGCAGAAAACATCACATATGATAGTTTGCTTTCTCGTTCCAAGGAAACATTTCTTTTTATCAAATACGGTTTGCATCTACAACCTAGCAAATCATTAGAAAGCAGGCAGTTGGAAAACATAGTATTTGTAGTTCACACTTTTTTTTTTTTTTTTGGAAACACCCCTTCTGTAGCAGTTAAAGGCCTTGATTTGCACTTCACTGATGAGGGGCCAGAGCACTGAGGGATTTAGCTTTTCAAGCTCAGATTCAACTCCAACGTGCTGGAATGGAGCACAAAGTCCAGCGCTCTGAATTCATTATCACTTAATTATACGACTAGTTGGGTTTTCAAAGGCGTTTTCCTCCCCAAAGCAAATTCTGTGCCAGGTACTTTTGTTTCCCTCAAATGACATTTTCATATTAAAAAAAAAAAATTAAGTCTTCTTCCTGTTACAAACAGAGGAATATTCTTCTGTCACTTCTTTTCCTAATGATCTATCAGAGAGCATAGGCCACTACGTATTTAGTTTTTTTCAGCAAGTTGTTCTTCAATGTAAAGCAGCAGTGACAGCTTTTGTCTTTCAAATGATTAGCCAAAGGGAAAAAGAATCCAACTCTGGTCTGTGCTTCTCTGATTTCATATTTAGTGCCAGTTTAAGAATCACAAACACGAAAACTGAGAACAATGAATCTTTACATTCATGTTTCAGCCTCAGCACTATTGATATGTGAGGCTGGGTGATTCATTGTTGGGGGGGCGGGGGGCTGTCTCAGGCATTGTGGATGCGTAGCAGCCTCCCTGGCCTCCACCCACAAGATGCTGGTAGCTCTCTCCCCTCCTTCCCCCTGCCATTTGGGACAACCATCAAGGTCTCCAGACATTGCCGGATGTATCCTGGGGGGAAAAATGGTCCTTGATTGAGAACCACTGGTCTGGAACTATCAGGGACTAAAATAATAATTATTTATGTGCTGTGGTTTTGAACTCTTTCTCTGCGGGGATATTTGAGAATTGAGAATTGTTTTTCAATACTCAATTCTTCATCTTCTAGCAGACTGTTTGGATTTCGAGGTTTTACACTATTTCCATCTAACAGCTCGTGTAGAATTGGGATAGCATCTCTCAGCTTCTGTCCTTGTCCATCCAGTTCCCAGCCCCCTCCTACCCCCCCCCCCCCCCCAAACTGTTTTCAGTAAAGCAGCTAGAGGGAGTCTTTAAATGACTGAGTGGCTCAGTTGGTTAAGCATCGGACTTCAGTTCAGGTCATGATCTCACAGCTTGTGAACTCCAGCCCCACGTTGGGCTTTGCACTGGCAGCTCAGAGCCTGGAGCCTGCCTCAGATTTGGTGTCTCCCTCTCTCTCTCTGCCCCTCCACTGCTTGCTCTCTCTCTCTCTTTCTCTCAAATATAAATAGACATAAAAAAAAATTAAAAACAATACGTGACATGAGGTCACAGCTCTCCTCTTTTCAAAACTTACCAATGGCTCCCAGCTCACTTAGAGTCAAAGTCAAGTTCTTACAATGTCTAAGGGGTCCTACAGGATCTGGCCTCCCTTTTAGCTAGCTCTGACTTTACCTCCTGTGGATCCTTCCTTGCTGTTCTGTGGCCCTGCCCTGTGCGTTCCCACCTCCAGGTTTTTGCTTTCATTCTGTCTTCTGGTGGGGACACCTTTCCCTCAGAGCTGCCTGGCTGCCTCTGGCTTCTGCTTTCTGCTTTTCTGCCTCTCCTTATGGGCCCATCCCACATGCCCTATCCTCCTTACCCTGCCTTATGTTTCTCCCAGATGCATACCACCACATGATGTAGTACTTCCTTGTTCATTTTCTATTTTTCTTCACTGGGGTGTGAGCATAGGGCAGACCTCGCCTCTTGTTCAGGGTCGTGTCCCAGCCTAGCACACTGACTTGTCCCATGCCCTTGGTGCTCAGTGAATATTTGTTAAAGGATTGAATACTCTTTCTGTGAGTAAATTGAGTTCAAATACGTTTTGGTTGTCTTAGTTTTCTTTCCAAATTAGAGTTCCCCGGATCCAGATACAGAGATGGACACTAGTCTATGCACAAAGAGAGAGCCCACTTCGTGAGCTCAGTGAAATCTTTGTTGTGTTGTTGTTGTTTTGGGGGGAAGGCTGGTCCCAGAGCTTGCTTTATTAATCAGGATTTTTCAGTTGCAAAGGACAGAAAACCCAACTCAGATGGGGTTAAGCAAAGAGGGGAAGGTATTGGCTCATGAAACAAATTCAGGGGCATATCCAGCTTTAGGCATGGCTGGATCAGCTATGAAGTCATGTCTTCAGGGAACTCTTTCTTGGCTCTGCCTCCCTCCCTGTGGCTTCGTACTCTTTTGAAATGGTCAAATGGAGCGACGGGTTTCTATTCTGTCAGTTTAGCCTCTGTGGAAAGCGAATTCCCTTTTCTTCCCTTTTCCTTAGGGTTCATGTGAACATCCTGACTCTCCCTGGCCTGGCTGGGGCCACACGTCCTTCTCTGAACCAGTTATTGTTCTAGTTCTGGGACATAAGCCCCATTGAACACAAGAACGGAGAGCAGAGGATTGATGAAGGAGCACGGGGCAGGCTGAGGACAAAGTGCAAGCTAGCACCCGCCCCCCCCCCCACCAAGGGGGGTATGTGTGATATTCCTCAGGCACTCCTGACTGCCCAAGGACAAAGGAGAGGAAAGAAAACAAATGGTCAACTGATAGACATCACAGCCATACATGTGAGTCCATCAGTTTACAAATATCTTGCTAAATTACAAGAAAAAGTCCATCTTATCAATAGCCTAATCTCCAGAAACCTATAGACTCAGTTTCCTGGAGCCCCAACATCACCCATCCATAGTGTTTTGGGGAGCAAAGGCAAGAAGGAAATGGCAGGTAAAATTAAATTTCCTCATAACCTGCAGCCCATTGACAAATACTTGAGGCAAAAACAGAGTATAACATTTCTCCAGGATCCCCCTTCCGTCCTAATGTTAACGCCTTACTAGAGGGAAAACAACCTTAGCTTGACAGTAGCAAGGTCTCAGGTATTTTAGGAGTCCTCTTTAGCATATCAAAGTCCCTCTGGAGGCCTCCCTTGTGACTTTACCTCATCGTATACAATGGGCTACTCTTCGCAACCCCAGTGCATCTCTTTGTGCCCCCAGGTCCTGTTCCCTGCTTTAATAAGGTCACCTTCTTGCACCCAAGACGTCTTCAAGAGTTTTTTCTTGGTCGTCAGCTCTAGACCCCCAACATCACCCCAAAACCTCATCAGGATGAGCGTTTCCCCAAAGGAATATCAGCAAATTCTTACCTGAGGGAGCAGGAATGATTGCTGGGCAGGCAGAACAACAGATGTCTACTGCACTAAGGCCAGCTTCACCTCCACCCCAACTACAACAATCCTACAGATTTCCAAAGCTTCACTGGAGGACAGGCCCCCTGGATTGCTCTAAATTCCATCAAAGGAACCAAGATATCACTGAAAATGCAATGGGAGGGAGAAAACGGAATGTATCATTACTTCTCACAATAGTCATAGAAAGGAAAATATGGCTAACCCACTTGAGAAGGGGTCAAAACTCCAGAAGCAGCCTCAAGTATGAACACTCTTATTTCCTGAACTGCTATCTAAGGCGAATGGGTCAGGGTACCATCAGGGCTTCTGTTTTGCCAAGTAGATGAAGGCGCATTTGAAACAAGAACTTAAGTTTACATTACATACAAAGTGAGGCCAGAGCTGTCCTCAAGTGAAAAGCACCTATGTCAAAAAACGATATTGAGGGAAGGAAAAAAAAAAAAGAAAAAAGAGGTTAGAGAGGGAGAGAGCCAAAGTATAAGAGACTCTTAAAAACTGAGAACAAACTGAGGGTAGATGGGGGGCGGGAGGGAGGGGGGGTAGGTGATGGGTATAGAGGAGGGCACCTTTTGGGATGAGCACTGGGTGTTGTATGGAAACCAATTTGACAATAAATTTCATATTAAAAAAAAAGGACGCTGACTCTGATCCAGATATTGTAATAGAAATTAAAAAAAAAAACGATATTGATGTCTAAAGACAATGTAAATGTAAACCAGCGTAAAATTATTAAATATTTAAAAAATAACAGTTTGAAAAGGCATTAAAGAATTACAATACCAAGGACATCACATTATTGGTTAACTTGGAAGCCAAGGAATATGTGTCTCCTTGGCTCCTCCTTTAGTTGTACTAACTTTTGAAGATACACACGTCTGCAGCTCTTCTGAGTAATCACATGCATTTATCTATGCCTCTAGGGAATGTGTGGGTAGAGTTTGGAGAAAGAAGGAAAAGGAGAGCGTAGCAGTGGAGTGAGCCAGCTTGGAAAACCTTGTACCCCCCAGTTGAGGATTAAAGGGTGTTTTTATAGTGTGACAATCTTTGTTACATCCAGTTCTTCATACACACACACGCACGCACACACACACGCCTGGCTAACTCAGTAGGGCATGCGACTCTTGATCGCAGGGTTGTGAGTTGGAGTCCCACGTTGGGCGTAGAGATTACTTAAAAGTAAAATCTCAATGGGGCACCTGAGTGGCTCAGTCGGTTGAGCGTCAGAGTTCAACTCAGGTCATGATCTCGCAGTTTGTGGGTTCGAGCCCCGCATTGGGCTCTGTGCTGACAGCTTGGAGCCTGGAGCCTGCTTCAGATTCTGTGTCCCCTTCTCTCTCTCTTCCTATCCTGCTCACACTCTGTCTCTCTCTCTCTCAAAAATAAATGAAGATTAAAAAAAATTAAAAAAAACAAAATCTCAAAAACTACTTAAAAATATAGACATATGTTATATATGTACACACATGTATCATATAATTTTATCACATATATTCTATAATATATGTATGTCAAATATATATTATAACTTATATAAAATACAAATATAATTTTAATAAATATATATGACATTTGTTTTAGGTCTTAGTTCTCTTTTACTTTTTAGACCTTCCAGACATTCCTGGGATCCAACTGAAGGTCATAATGAGACTAACACCTTGGGTGAATGAACTTCTACTCTCTTTTCAAAGGTGTTTCTCTTGTCCCTCCATTTCTTTTCTGGGGCTTTGAAGATGACAGCTGCACTAGTGAGCCTCTTGAGAGTTAGCCTGGTCAGTCTGTTCCCTGGCCTCATGGAAGGGTACCCCAACAAACCCCCAAAGTGGTTGGATAATGCCTTCCACTTTCTCTCTTGAAAACACCCAGAAAACACCTGGTCTCCTGGGAGAAGGAGGGGGCTGGACCTGACGTGCATGGACAGGAAATAAAACAAAATCACAGTGGGTTCAAGTGAGATGAAGAATGGGCCAAAACCCAAATGACAGCCATCAAAGAAGGGACAAGATATAAGACTATTGATTTCACGTAAGTTTTCTTTTCTCAAATATCTACAATCTGGGCTCTCTTGAGCCAGTGGCCCAAAGGGAAGGAACCCAGGGAGGGAGTGTGATACTGTAATTTTTATCACATATCAGATATCACATATCACATAAATGAGTGCTTCAGGGGGATTTAAAGAAAATTATATCTCCATGTGAGAACTCCCTGGGTTCAGAAAGTGTAAAGGTCTAAGATGAAATGAGATGTGGAAATTGTTGTGGTGGCTTTAGGGAAGAAAAGAGAGAGCCTCCTTCTTAGGATTTATTGTATCTCCTTTATGGGTACGGCCTCTGACAGCTAGCTCAGTTGCACTGCTCCAAGCAGGAATTCAGAATAAAAATGGCATTTGCTTAGGGGTCAGTGTAGCCATGCATAATATCCTGTACCTGCTCTACTCAGAAATGATGGCAAACTGGTTCAGGCTTGGGAACGTGCTTTGATTTACCATTTTCTTTTCTTTGGCAGTATCATCTGTGTTTTACACAGGATGCCTTTTTTAGTTGTTTTTTGAAATTGCACTTTCAAGACTGACTGTAGGTGTTCAAGCTTGGCTCAGGGGCTGACATTTATTTATTTATTTATTTTCCTTTGAACATGGAAGGTTTGGAAATATTCCAGGAAAATGGCTCTTCCTTGAAGCTTTCCATTGAAGGGTGATTAACTTCAGAAGGAGTGAGTTACTTTATGGATTATTCTTGGATTCTCCCTGCCCCCATTCCTCAGCAACAAACATTGTATGATTGGAGCATAAGGTAGCTTAGGGTTGCTAACTGCAGAAGAGCACAGATGGGAAGGGAGCACGGATGAGGAATCTCTGGACAACTCACTCTAGGTATACAGCTGCTGTTCGGAGCTCTTTACAAGCATTTCCTTATTTTAGCATTCAATACACTGGGTTTAAATTCCATCTCAATCATTTATTGGCTCTGTCACCCTGAGCGAGTTACTTAACATTATTAAGCCTCAGTTTGCCTCATCTATGGGGAGAGTAACTTGTAGATGCCTCAAAGAGTTCTTATGGGGGTTGGCTAAAACACTTAGAACACTTAGACCTACCTGGCACAGGAGCGTTTATAAATATTAGCTATTATTAAATTTGTTAAATGACCACTACCTTTTTACAGATGAGGGAAATAACACTTAGAGGGGTCAAATAATTTGCACAAGGTCATACATTTGGCAAGTGACCAACTCAGGACTTGAAACCAGGCATCTCTGCCTCCAGTGCTTTGGTTATTGAGCCTTCAGGATTACATTGCCCTAAAGGAACTTCTAGTGCAGAAGGGAAGATGCATATATTTTTAAGTACCTGTAATTTCCAGGAAAAAAAAAAAAAAGGAAAGGTCCTAGGAGAGACTCTGTCCAGATAGAGAGATGAAGGCTGTTTTCAGAGAAGAGTGACATTTCTTTCTACCATTGTTCTGGAAATTGTAATACCATCAATCATATATTGATTGAGTTGTATTATTGGCTGTGGGCTTTCAAATTTGGCTTGGGATTTTTTTTTTTTCTTAAATGTTAAATTTGGAGGCATATCATAAAAATGGCATCCCCAGTGGCTTCACTGTTGCTCAGACAAACTCAAAAGTTTGCAAAGCTGCTAGGAAATAATTTCTCTGTGATTCTCATGCTCTCCCTGACAGGTAAAACTATCTCTCCACTCACTGGATTCTTCGAGCTTTGCGATCTTATGGCTACTTTCTGTCTCTTTTCCTCTAGCCTTTGTAGTTTCATAATCCTCAAGTAAGATCTCAGTCTTACAATTCTTCATGACGTTAGACATTTTCCCAATGCTTCTTAAATGCCCACAGAATCTCCAGTTTTCTTTTTTAATGGGGATCTGTATTTCTCCCCATCCTATCTGTTTACTGAGTTCATCTCTAGGTGTCCATCCTTTACTTCACACTTTACTTTTTCAAAGGGATTGGAGGAATTTTTGCTTTTGTTTCTAACAGTGTCTCCAAAACAGACAAGGAAAAGATAGTAATTTATTGCCACAAAATTAGGCTGGGTTTGTGGTATTGTATGATCAGGGCAAAACTGAACTACAGAAGCTCAGAAGGAACAAAATACTAACAATGAACCACAACATTCCTTAACATGCAGGATATCCTTTCTTCCTTCTTTCCATTATACCATAGATGAGCTGTTCCCAAATGGGTGCACCAGGGGTAGCTTAATGAAAGTATAGATTGACAGGTCCCACCACTGGGAATCCTGACGTGGAGGTCTGGGGGGATATTTATGATAAGTCACAAAGGGATGTGATAGGGAGTAGTTGAAGGGAGGCTGGTAGGGGAGGGGTACTGTTTGTCCAGGGAAGGCCTGCCTGAAGATGTGCAGTTGATTTGTGCTGAGACCTGACTGAGGCGAAGGTGTAGGCTCTATGAAGATTTGGGAAAGGACGTTCCAGGTGGCAAGAGTATAATCGTGGTGTGTGTGAAGGAGAAAGGGAGACAGTGTGACTGAAGAATGGGGAGAGTGTCCAAATCACATAGTCCTTTAAGGACCATTAAAAACATTGTTTTTAATGTTTTATTTATTTTTGAGAGAGAGAGAGAGAGAGAGAGAGAGAGAGACAGAGTGCGAGCAGGATAGGGGTAGAGACACAGAATCCGAAGCAGACTCCAGGCTCTGAGCCTGAGTCAGCACAGAACCCGACTTCGGGATGGAACTCACCAACTGGGAGATCATGACCTGAGCTGAAGTTGGACACTCAACTGACTGAGCCACCCAGATGCCACCCATTAGGGACCATTTTAAGGAGTTTGTGCCTCATTATGATTACCCTGTGCCATGATTTGATTTGCATTTTAAGAAGATCATTCAGGGTCCTCGGTGGCTCATGGCACGGGTATAAGCAGGTTGAAGACTATTTGGGAGTCTGGCTGAGAGCTGATTGGAATGCAAGGGTGAGTAGGAGCTGGCCAAGTGAAGGGGGTGGGGACTGGAGTGTTTCAGGAAGAAGAATGGCACATGCAAGGCCCTGAGGTGGAAAGATTGTTCTAGAAACTGACAAAGTAGGGGAGGAGTTTCAGAGGAAAATGGAGTCTAGATAACATGGATTCTAGGATGTCACAGTAAAAATAGTGAGTGTAAAATATCAGCCCGGGTGGGCCGAAGGGTCTGGCATCTTCTGAATGACTAGCTTTTTGTAGGCAGAGGCACTTTCCATTTGTTAACTAATACTGCAGCCTGCTCTGATTTCCCCAAGAGAATCCAGAAATTTTGGATTTTTGTTTTCTTATTTTTTAAATTTTGGCAAGCTGGTTTCTATTTTTATTTTTATTTAGTTTTTAATTTAAATTCCATTTAGTTAACATGCAGTGTAGTATTAGTTTCAGGTGTATAAATGGTGATTCAACACTTCCAGACAACACCCGGTGCTCATCACAAGTGCCCTCCTTAATCCCCATCACCTATTTCACCCATCCCCCCACCCACCTCCCGTCTGGTAACCATCAGTTTGTTCTCTATAGTTAAGAGTCTGTTTTTTGGTTTGTCCCTCTTTTTTTTTTTCTTTCCTTTGCTGACTTGTTTTGTTTTTTAAGTTCCACATATGAGTGAAATCACATGCTATTTGTCTTTTTCTGACTGACTTATTTTGCTTAGCACTATACCTCTAGCTTCCTCCATCCATGTTGCAAATGACAAGATTTCATTATTTTTTGTGGCTGAGTAATATTCCATTATATATAATATATGTATGATATATATATAATATATATAATATCTTCTTTCTCCATTCAATATGAAAACACTAATTCAAAGGGATACATGCACCCCTATGTTTATTGCGGCATTATTTACAGTAGCCAAATTATGGAAGCAGCCCAAAGGGGCCTTAGATAGATGAATGGCGAGCTAGTTTTTAAAAAACAAATGTTTTTAAGTGCAGTGTGAGCTAAAGAAAAGGTGCCTGCGGGATGGATTTGGCTGTGACTTCCAGTATGTGGTCTTTGAGCAGCATGACAACCAAAAGATGCCTCTATGCAAATTAGGGACAGTTTCCTGTTCTCTATACTTATCAGCCATCTGAAGGAGAGCTGTCACCTTACATACGTGTATCAGTGATGACTGTGATGAACATGGCTCTGCTAGAGTCATGCAATGCATAGCTGCCCCAGTTAGCAGCCCTACCTTGGAACAAGTGTGCGGAGTGGGGAAGAAGTGACGGGAGAACGTGAAATAGACAAGGGCAGTGGTGTGCTGGAGCCAGTTTGCCCTGGCTTGTCTGGGCTGATCTTTTTGCAACTCTGCGCTCACTAACGTCATCTTGGAAGCTGAGGTCGGTCATGGTGGGAGTGTTTACACCAGGGATATTGGCAGATGCTACAAGTCAGGGCTTTCTCCTCTCAGGGAGCTGGTTGTTAAACATTTGCCAGGGCACCAGTGGACAAGATCATCTCGTGAAAGGCTTGAATGACCCTTAAGTACAGTATTTGTATTTTAGAATGTAGGCAAGGGAGAGACAAGAAAGCGGTCTCTACATTCTCGGCCTCGTCATTCAAAGATCCCTCCACTTCTGACCTAACTAAAACCATGTTTTCCTCTGAAGAGATGACTGCTTTTGCACTCTCCTGTGGTGGGTGTTTTCACCCTTGCTCATCTGTGTCCAGGCACAGAGGAAAGAAGGAAACAACATACTCTTGTCCCCTCTGCCTCTTTCAAACATGACTGCTCTGATCTCCAGTAATTTCCTTTAATTTGACTCTCTTGGTATGTTGCTAAACATCCTTTGGCTGACCATTGAGTAGAGTCACTGCTGATTTCCCCAAATGAGAGCTTTGGCCCTCCCTCCAAGACTTCCCATCCACTTCAAAGGTCATCAGCTTCCTGAAAGACACACTGCTCACATGGATAATCCATTTAGCATCTTAATCTCATGATCTTGTAACTTTACCAATGTCAGGGACATTTCTCCTGTTCCACTTCAGCCACACCCAGAGTCATGACAACAGGGCCAAGTTTGGAACTGATGCATCTTTGAAATGTGGTTGTGATGACACCTTTTCTGCAGGTTTGAGGTACGGGTTAAATGACACGATGGATGGAAGTGTCTGGTAAATGGCTGGCATGAAAGAGGTGTCCAATAAATATTTCTTTCCTTGTCTTTTGTTTTCTTTTAAAGACAGAAACACAATCTTGAAGCCCTGGTATTTGTTCCCCCTTTATTTTCAAGTATCGTTTGAATTTGACATAAGTGGCTCATGTGTATGTAGTAAACTTTCTGGTAGGTGACATCTTTAGGAATCTGTTTTCTCCAGCACTCAGGAGCTGCTGGCATCCGATATTATTGGCAGCAATTGTGCTAACATGCACAGCACAATACCCACCCTTTTAATTACAGAACATTCTTGCAGTAAAGTGACACTGATTCTCATCTGATTAATATTTATAGTTTTCACTTTTGGCTAAATGCCAGCTATCTTCATCATGTGAATTTCCTTGGCTTCTCAGCTCCCCTTTGCTGCCTCTCTTCCATTAG
The DNA here is from genome assembly GCF_016509475.1 of Prionailurus bengalensis. Classification (NCBI taxonomy): domain Eukaryota; kingdom Metazoa; phylum Chordata; class Mammalia; order Carnivora; family Felidae; genus Prionailurus; species Prionailurus bengalensis. The sequence goes on along the minus strand of NC_057358.1, from coordinate 123,619,150 downwards.
CTTATTTGCAAGAGCATGTATCTTTGTTTTTACCCAGTCCATAATTTGTGGATTCTTTAAATCACAGGTTTTCTACCCATGAGGGACCTTTAATCAGCAATTATATCTGACTATAAGTGAGCCATAATGAATTTTGTATGACTTTTAAGAAAAACACTTGAATGCTTACATTTAACGGGGTGTGGGGAGGGGATGCTGTTCACCGTAACTTTGATTATTGCACAAAAATTGATCCCCCTGATTAGTAACTTAAGGGAGTAGTGGATCTCTCTCATCCAAAATTCTATGTTCTGAGATCTGAGCCACATTTTAACTAGTTACTGCAAAGGAATTTGTATTTTTTTCACAAACTTTTACAAGTGTGGGAATGTGCTGGCCACAATAACAGTTAGGATGTACTTTGTTATGTATCACCATTTTAAAATACCCAAATTCAGGGGCGCCTGGGTGGTGCAGTCGGTTAAGCGTCCGACTTCAGCCAGGTCGCGATCTCGCGGTCCGTGAGTTTGAGCCCCGCGTCAGGCTCTGGGCTGATGGCTCAGAACCTGGAGCCTGTTTCCGATTCTGTGTCTCCCTCTCTCTCTGCCCCTCCCCCATTCATGCTCTGTCTCTCTCTGTCCCAAAAATAAATAAATGTTGAAAAAAAATTTTAAATACCCAAATTCAGATGTACCAGAGGTGAAATTGTTTTCCCTGAAGTAGAAAGTCCGTACCTGTTAAGGTTTCCATCTTTGAAATCTCTTTATCTTCCATTTCAGTATCATTGTTGCTGGTCTAATTTAAATCCTCATTATTTTGTAGTTGGACAATTCCAATAGTATCCTAACTGCTTCATCAAAACTCACATTCTCATGTTCAATGATGTTCAGTAATGACCCACTGGCCATGGCACTGGTTTTCAAAGAGTGTTCCGAGGGGCATGTTGGGGTCCCCAGCAGTGCCTCGATGGGGAGATGTGGCCAGAGGGCAGGGGATCAGGTCCTATTCTTGTTTCAAGTAGGACAGCTCTACTTTGATCAATTTCATTATATTTGGGCTTCTTGCAAGATTCTGTTTAAAAGAAGTGTTCTGCTGTGGAAAAATTATTGGTCCTTAAGACAAAGTCCACATTCTTGGCACGATCTTCAAATCCCTTCTCCACATGCCTCCATACTGGCACTCCATCTTTCTCTCTCTTCTCCTTACAATGAGTTGCTCACTCATCACCCTTTAAGTAATATTTCCTGGAGCCTTTGTTCACACTGTGACATCTTTACCTGGACGGTCTTCCCTTTGTCTACTTGAAAAATACATCATTCATTCATTTCACAACTAATTATTGAAAATCTGCTATGTGCCATGCCCTGTTTTAAGTGCTGGGGAATCCTACCAATTCTTCACAACCCAGTTTATGACATCTCTGTGGTGCTATCCAGGCAAATTTATCTGAAGCCTCCTCTTTACTTCCATGATACTTTGTCATATTGATATTTTCTAATGAGTTCCATTATGCTCTACTTTTTTTGTGTTTTTCTTTTTTTTGAGAGAGAGATCCATTTCTTATTTATGGATATATTTTTTTTCCCTCTTATCATAGTAGTTTATTAGTTGCTTAAGAATTGTTTATTGTGTAAATGAATAAAGAGAAGAAATGTTTTTTTAAAAAAATCTATTTACCCCTACTAAACAGTGAGCGGTGGGATCTTTGTCTAGTTTGCCTGACATATGGCAGGTGTTCAATGATTATTTGTTGAAATGATGAAGAGTTCTCAAGTCTGCTGTGAAGCCAGCAGCTGTTGGAGTAGGAATAGAGTGGATAAAAGGCATTTTGAGGTGTTCCTGTTGTGGAAAGCACTCCTCTAGGGGGGGTTAGTGGGGTTGAGAGTGCCCTGGGCATCCCCAACTATACTGTCTGTGACAGTTTTGGACTGGTCACTTATCTTTTAGTTTCAATCACCTTGTCAAGAGATAGGAAGGTTGAACTCAAACTCATTCTTCTTGAAGTAGGAATGATGCCATGATTCTCTGCATTTGGGAGTATAGCTGACCATTGAGTAACATGGATTTGAACTGCATGGGTCCATTTATATGTAGATTTTTTACAGTACTGTAAATGTATTTTCTCCTCTTTATGATTTTCCTAATGTTTTCTTTTTTCTAGCTTATTTTATTGTAAGAATACAGTATATATACATATCACATACAAAATATGTGTTAACCATTTATGTTATCCGTAATGTTTCTGGTCAATGGTAGGCTATTAGTAGTTAATCTTGGGGGGGGTCAAATGTTATATGAGGATTTTTGATTATGTGGGAGATCAGTGCCCCTAACTGTGTTTTTCCAGGGTCCACTGGATCTTGGGAATCAAAGAGCATGCCTTCTCAGAACCCTCAACTTTAATTCATGAAAGTCACAATTAACAGCAGTTCTGGATGGGTAGAATTTTCTTTGTCTTTTGAGCAAATTAATACATTGCACACCTGTTCTTTTTCCTTCATCTATTATGTCAAAACACATGGGTATTTTTATAGTTGACTTTTTTCTCTTGCATATAAATGATAGGAAGAGCAAATAAATGATAGCAACAATAAATTTAAAAAATATAATTTTAATCATAAAATTAGTCTAATTTTTATGCTCATATCTAGCAATCATAAAAGTATGAGAGAAATTGTATTCAATGGTTCTGAGATTTTAGTTGGGGAAATACATAGGATCAATATTATAACCTTATACTTAGTGTAACGTTAAATAAGGATTTGGTTAAAGAAAAGAAAAATGGCTGGAGTCAAAGGAGAAAATTTGAAAACGTTAACGGACAGTTTAATAATTTCTTTAACACAAAGGGCTGATTTGAAAAGAGGCCAATTTCTCTTTTTCTTCAGAAAGCAGGGCTGTAGAAAATAGGTTTAGAAAATAGGTTTGAGTTACTACGTTAATCAAGGAAAGACTGTTGATTTTCAAGAGTTGCTAGGCCCTGGAATGAGATTTAACAAGACAGGTTTGGGGATTTCTTGACTCCAGATCTTTAGAAACAAGCTAGGATTTTACCTGTTTTAGTCTTGGGGGGTGGAAGGGGGGCGGGCCTGGGACTTGGTGAATCTCAACTTTTTTTTGCAGCTTCTGGTTATTCTGCAGGGGAATAACAGGCGGCCCAGAGAGAAAGGAAAAAAAAAATGATATATTGCCAGTTGTGATTAAGGCTTAATAACTCCTTGCTGCTGTGGAGTCCATGGAAAACTTAGGTAAGGGAATTTAGGGGTCATAGAATCCTTTGGCAGTTATGAAGGACCTTTGTTGGGGACTTGGAGCAATTGTAATCCCAAAGCGGACACTAGTTTTCCATCCACAGCCTCGCTCTGCCCCCTGCTGTTGGCTGCATCACTCATTGTTCGCCTGTGTTTAAAATTATTTCTAGAGTGAGAGGAGTAGGTAGAAAGGGGGATTTCAGGGTTTCTGGGGAGTTTCATCTCCAGAACCACTTTCGTCATGGAAAATAAATCCGTTTTTGATAAACCTTGGGACCATCCTCCCCCAAAGAGTAGGTGTCACTCATATTCTGATGTCAAAGTCTCCCCCAGTCTTGGCGTGGGGCGGCAGACCAGAATATCACATGAGAGGTGTGGAAGTTATCTTTGACTTAGGTGACAGGAGCCCGGGAGGGTCTACCTCGCACCCCATTGTGGTTGCCCAGGGATTGCGGGGCGCTCGGAACCGCGTGGGGCCGTGTCCCTAGGGACCAGGTTGGGAGGGGCAGTTTCCCTGCTGGAAGGCTGCAGACGCCGCTCCGGGGACATGGCCCATGAAGCTCCAGGTAGACGCAGGGTCACGGTTCTCGCCCTCCGGGAGGGTGCAGAGGGCTGGATCTTTAGCCGTCCCGTCCCTCCTCGGGACACCAGCCACCTCCGCCCGTGAAAATGGCTCGGGTGCCTTTGCAAAGCCCGAGGGGCAGCGGCGAACGGCTGAGCCCGCCACTGTCGTCGCGGGGGGGCCCCCTCAGCCCCGCGGACCCTCCCGGGCCCTGGGCGACCGAGGAGCGCCCCGCCCCCGCCGCCAAGGCCAGGACAGAGACGCACACGCTCCTTAATCCCCCCCCTCCCCCGCCCCACGTTGCCCCGGCGACGGCCCAGACGAGCAGGTGATGCATTGACAGCGAGCAGATGGTCCCCCGCGGAGGCGAGCGCGGCCCACAATGCGCCCCGCGCGGCGATCCCACTGCCGCCCTCCCCCGCCCGGCCGGCCCTCTGCCGCCCGCATGCTAAAAAGGGCTGGGGGGGCGGGGGTGGGGGTGCTGCGGGGGCGGGGCCACGGGGGTGGCCGAGGGCACGCCCCGCCTGGCTCTCGGCGGCCAGGGCTCGCCTCGGCTTTCTGAACGTCCTCCCCAAGTGCCAGCACCAGAAGAGTCCCTGTCTTTAAACTCGCCAAGAGACCTTCTCCCCCGCCCAGCCCGCTCCAGCTCTCTCCTAATTCTCCCCGAGTGGTTAATTTCCATTGAGATAAACGCTTAACCCCCTCCTTCCGTGCCCTTACTCCCATTCTGCAGCCCCTACCCACATCTGCTCCCTGCTGGCATTTAATATTCAGTCTCGGAAGACCAGAGGAATGGATTTACCACCACACCTCCCCCCTCGCCCCTGCCCCGTCCCTGCTTCTAGAGTTGGCGTTGACGCTTGCTAAATGTGTACAGACGTATTATTTATCTCACCCCCCACGCCCCAACCCCGCGCTTCAGGATCTCTTAGGCAGCTTCTCTTGGCCTTTCTTCCTGGAATTTCAAAAATAAATCACTCTTCTCCCGTGACTACCGTGCTGCTCCCTCTAGGAAAACCCTCCCATTCACACACCCTCCTCCTCCCATTCATTTGCCACCCCCCTTCTTCGTCACCCTATTCACCGCTGTGTGGCAAATTGAGGCGATCGTATAGTAAGGGCATGAAAACTGCTAGGCACTATTCACAATTTTAATACTAACTTCATAGCTGTCACATAAATTCATTCCCGAGCCTACCCTATAATGGCCAAGAAGGAACTTTAAGGAAAGGAAAAAAGGAAGAAAAAAAACCCCAAAAGCAAAAACAAAACTGAAGACACTGCTATGGTCTTTCTTTGATTTGCAGGTGTTTTTTGAAACCATTACTACAGTAACTGTAGATAGCTTTTTCTAGCTGCCACATAGGGTGCTTTAAAAAAAAAACATCCTCCTCCTTTTTATTTTACAGTAGATAAAAAATGCCAATAAAGGCTCTAAAAAAAAAAAAAAGGAATAGAGAGAAAAAGAAAAAGAGGCTAGTGAATAAACTTGGGATAATACCGGGTCACAGAGCTGTCGAAACTAATGTCATAGTGCGGCTGTTGGGCAAGAGTACAGAAAACTTCTTGTTTCTTGATTTTTATGGAGATTTGGTCTAAGGCATGGAGCACTCTCTGAACAGGTTTAGAACAAGTGGCAAAGAAAGGACTCTTCACAATAAACTCCCTTCTGATGGGCTTTATGCCCACAAACACCTGTGATTTACAAAGAGGCATTGCAGAGGACAAAGGGAGGCTCGAGGGTCAGGCTATTGTGGGGAAATGATGCCTCATGTACCCGTGGCTCCAAGGGAGGGTTGTTTTATTTTAAAACTTGTCTTGGATGCTTGCTATGCAAACTTACAATGAAAAAAGAAGCATTAGACTCTTCTAGTGGCTCATAATGACTTCTTCAAATGCTTCTAACTCATTTTGAACCTTCATTTTGATAAGTTCTCAAACTAGAAAATACTGTAGTTGCCAGAATTCAAGGAAAACTTACTTATTTAAATCTTCAAGGCAGGAAAGCTAGGAATCATGACATAAGACTTAGAAAGAAGTGTTTAGAATACTTACTTGAGGGGTGCACAGTATTTGTGTTTATTAATAATTTTGTGAACTTATTTCTCCAAGAGGTTTGGCAATTTTTTGTCTATTTCCTTTTAATTTCTTGCCTCTTCCCCCTTCTCTTCTGTTTCTAAATTTTATTTTATTTTATTTTTGTTTCGTTCTTTTTGCTTCTCTTTTTGGCTTTTGCTTTACTCTCTTTGTAGTATCTTTCCCCAAAATTTAGGGGGACAGGTGAAATATGAAAGTATGAGGCAATACAATTATTACAAGTCAGGGTAAATTTCCTTTGGGCCAGGTGGCCAAGGAAAGACTCTTTATATCTAAAGCAAGTGAAGGAACAGAGGGATGGGCAAGCAAGCAGAGGCCTGTGCAGAGGCCCTAAGGCAGAAAAGAGCTTCAAGGGTCCCGAGTCTCTGGAAGAAGGCTGGTGTGGCTGGCACATTGTGGACGGGGGCTTCATACTGTGAAATGAGGTGGAAAGTTTAGTTAGGACTAGATCATGGGAAGCTGTGTCAGGCGTGAGAAAAGACTGGATTTTATTCTAAGAGAAATAGGCAGCTACTGAAGAATTTTAAGTGAGGGAGTCGTATAGTTGCATTTATATTTTAAGAAGATCATTCCTGCTACTGTGAAGAATATGGATAGAATGATTGAAAGAATCAGAAGTGTAATGACTGGTTAGGGAGCTGTTAGGAGGCTTTGTAATAACCTGGATAAGAAATAATGGTGTCCTAGATGAAGAGATGTTAATAAAAATGAAGAGAATGGATGAGTTTGAGATGTACATTAGAGAAAGAACAATAAGATGTGATGAATGAGAGACTATGAGTGAGGTGATGGGAGAAATGAAGAAACCAAGGAGAACACATAGGTCTGAACAACTAGCATATGGTGGTCACATTATTGAGATGGGGAATGTCACATTATGGACATTCAAGAGTGAATAAGAGTATGAATCAAGAATTCTGTTTCAACATGCTAATTTTGAGCTGTTATTGAAGAGGCCAAATGGAGATGGTAGGCTTAGGAGCAGACAGTTGCCTGGCCCTGGGTCACAGTCATTCCCTATGCTTCTCAGGCTCAGTGATGTGGCTTGACATGAAGACATGAGCTGAGCTCGTAAGATTCCCTGCCTCCCGAATCTGAACTGGGTACCTGAGACAACCTGCAGTTAGCATTGGAGAAGGAGCTGAAAAGTCACCAGCTGGAGGAAGAACCATTAAGGATCATGATCAAATGGTTGACATGAATAAGCAGAAGCTATGAAACCTGGTCTGGGGGGAGGACCTGGTTGGTTAGAGGGAGAGAAGGTGGTAGGGAGAAGCAAGTTCGTGTAAAGAAGCTGTGCCATGTGGGGCCACATGGCACAGAGGGAAGATCTATAAAGCCATGTAGGTGAGGTCTTTATAGTTGCTTTTGACCCAGACTGAATCTCTTATCTTAGAGTTAAGAGATGACCACATGCAAATTGCTGGAAAGGTGATTTAAGAACAAAAAGAAGAGATAAAACACAAACACATAAAATGGAGAATGAAAGGAATCTCTAGTATGTTAGGGGTTATGTCTGGGAAGTCAATAACTTCTTCCCCTTCAGAGTCCTGCTTCATAGAATAAACATCTGTTTTCCGTCAACTTATCAGCTCTGTTAATGAGATCAGAGGACTCTCCAAGCAAAGAGCTCCCTGGTAAAAATGAATTGGGGGATTGAGGCTTAACTTTTAAGCTAGTGTGCATTTCCCACTTTCTCCAATCTGAATTGACTGAAGGTAACTCACAAGTCACAGTGGAGATGCTGAGTAGATAAAATAGTGACTGGCAAGCATATTGGCCAAAGTATGTGAATTCTACTCATCATGTAGAAATCAGGAGCTTGCCATATAGAAACCAGGCCTGCTGTGTCTGGGCACAAGAAGGCAGAAGAAGCAGCAAGATAAAGACAGACAGAGATATACCCTTATTAATTTTTAAATTGTGTAACTCCCGGTAAGTTTGGCCGAGTTATCCTGAGGGGAGGGGTGTTTATTTCTAAACTTTCTCTTGAGAAGTAGGGGTGCTTGGGTGGCTCAGTCAGTTAAATGTTCAACTTTGGCTCAGGTCATAGTCTCCGTGGTCTGTGAGTTCCAGCCCCATGTGGGGTTCTGTGCTGACAGCTCAGAGCCTGGTGCCTGCTTTGGATCCTGTGTCTCCCATTCTCTCTGCCCCTCCCCTGCTCGCACTCTGTCTCTGTCTCTCTCAAAAATAAACATTAAAAAGAATTAAAAAATAAAATGAATAAATTTTCTCTTGAGAATTAGAATAGAGGCCATTACACCTACAATTCCAAGGAAATGGAATGGCTAAACCAGAGTTTCCTCTTGCACAGAGATTTGAAATATAAGAAAACTATGTAGAATTTTGTGGTGATGCATCCAAAAGCCTCAACAAAATTATTGTATTAATGGGCAAAAACCCAACTTAAATTAACTCGAGGAGTTGGAACACCTAACTAGAACAGCAGTCATGACAAAAATGGAAAAGGTTTTCAAATAATTAGCTCTGAAAAAGACTCTGAGCCCAGAAAGTTTTGCAAGTGACTTCTTTTGATGTTTTAAAGAATTAGAAGTTCCACGTTATAGAAATTATTATAAGGCATAAAAACTGGTGAAATTTTCCTAATTCACTCGATAGCCAACTGGACAAAGGTAGCATAGTAAAACAAAGTTAACAAATGATTTTATGGCTGACTATCGAGGCCAATGTTCTAAAAACCTTGTGAACACTTGAATTTTCCAGTGGACATAAAATATATTATCTTATATATGAATACACAAATAATATAAATATCTTATATTTTATGTACCCACTAGGTATTATTTCAGGATAGTTTAACATTAGAAATTTTAGGAATCAAAAATATCACAGTAGGTGGATTCATTATCGCTATGGATTCAACTCACGATCTCTTTCTAATTAAAAAGCAAACAAACAACTCCCCCCAACCCAAAAGCCTTTGTAAACTAGGAATAGGAAGGACTTTATTTAATATGATAAAGCAATCTACAAAGAAAAAATAGGTAAGTAAATAAAAATACAGCAAACAAGGTATTTGATGGGAAAAATGTTGTATAAATTCCTGTTTACACTAGGAACAATGAAGCATATATAACTTTTTTAAAGGCTGAAGCTTATATTGTTTTGGGAGCTCCATTCCATGAGGGTTAACACATTGTCATGTGTCTGTATCACCTCCTCTTATTTTTTGCAAGTCCTCACACCTCTTCTTTTTTTTTTTTTTCCAGCACCTTCGTATGCAATTTTCTGTCTTAACTTCCTTTTGATTGAAAAGGAAGTTTTCAAGTTCAAGCCTCAGTACTACAATTAAAAATTATGTACCAAAATGAATATGAAAAGAAAACACACAAGAAATTAGAGATGTAGAGATTTAGGCAATTTCATTCTGAGATGTTCTTTTAGGTCTGTAGCAGTTTTAGGTCTATAGCAAAACCCATAAGTAGGTACAGAGATATCCAGTATACCTGCCCACACTCAAGCATGGCCTCTGCCATTATCAATGCCCTCCACCAGAGTTGTAGAGTTATTTTAATCTATGAACCTATGCTGACACATCATTATCACACAAAGTCCATAGTTCACATTAGGGCTCCCTTTCAGTGTTATACATGTTATGGGTTTGGATAAATGTATAGTGACATATGTCCATCATTATTAGTATCATATGGACCATTTTCACTGCTCCCCAAATCCTCTATGCTCTCCTATTCATCCCATCCGCACCAATCCACTATCTTTCTACTGTCTTTATAGTTTTTCTTTTTCCAGAATGTCATATGTAGTGCCTATAGTTGAAATCATATAGTATGTAGCCCTTTCAGATTGGCTTTTTTCCCTTAGAATACACATTTAAGTTTCCTTCACATCTTTTCATGGCTTGATAGTTTGTTTTTACTGATGAATAATATTCTACAATATTCCAATGGAATTCCAATACCATTGTTTATTAAACCATTTACCTACTGGAGGACATCTTATTTGCTTCCATGTTTTGGCCATGATCAATAAAATTGCTATAAACATTCATCCATGTGCAGGTTTTTGTGTAGATGTTTTTAACCTCCTTGAGTAAATACGAGAAGCACAATTGCTGGACCATATGGTAAGAATATGTTTAGTTTTGTAATTTTAATACATTTTAAAGAAATTTATTGAAAGTGCTTCTCAATTTGACTAGGTTTTTCCTCTCTACTTAGAACACACTGTAAATCTTAATAATTCCTAGAGCTCACAGGGGCCAGTGCAAGCAAGCTTTATTTGCTTCAGTAAATAAACAATAAATTTGTCTGTGGGAAAAACACAGATGCCTATTACTATCACAGCTGTTCAACACTATTTTAGAGATATTAGCTAGTGCAATAAGACAAGAAACTTAAAGCATAAAAAATTGAAAGTTCAAAACAAAGCTGTCACTATTAGCAGTTGTTCACATAAAAAATCCCATTCAAGGGGTGCCTGGGTGGCTCAGTTGGTTAAGCATCCAACTTTGGCTCAGGCCATGATCTCACTGTTCATGGGTTCAAGCCCCGCATCAGGCTCTATGCTGACAGCTCAGAGCCTGGAGCCTGCTTCCAATTCTGTGTCTTCTTTCTCTGCCCCTCCCCTGCTTGCACTCTCTCTCTCTCTCTCTCTCTCTCTCTCTCTCTCTCTCTCTCTCAAAAATGAATAAACATTAAAAATTTTTTTAAAAATCCCATTCAATCTATAGACCTGTAATTCAGAATTAATACAACAGTTGAGTTAGCTTGCTGTTTTAAAACAACATATAAAATCGAATCACATTTCTATACCCTGGAGATGATTAGAAAAAAACGTAGCATATAATGCAAAGCAACCAAAAACAAACAAAAAACCCAACAGTACCTAGGATTGTATCTTACAAAAGATGGTCATGAACTTTATGCAGAACAGTATAAAATTTTATTAACAATTCTGGAAAGAATTCATAGTTAGGATGGTCCAATATCTTAAAAATGTCAGTTTTTGCCATTGTTGCCTCATTGTAAACCCGCACTTTCTCCATCCGGTTTTAGGGAATTGGACTACCAAACGGATGTCTAAGTGACATACTATGGAGCAATGGGAGAAGAAGCATTCTTGTTGACTACGTATCAGACCCTTTGCAATGAGGGTGCAGGTGGTGTTTGAGAAATAATATGCTTTTACATTTTTTTAGCTGCATTTCAGCCAATAATTTTCATTCTTGAGTTAGTGCTGTTTGTGTTATATTTTGGAACATTATCTTAGTTTCTATATTTATCCACATTATTATAAATTATAGCATAATTTTACATGCCCTCATAATATAATTTTTTTTTTTACCACCCTAGGGACACATTATACCTCAGCTAGGAAAACCTAGAGACAGCCCATGCTTCCTTTGCCATTCTTTCTTTTGTGTACTGGTAAGATGACCCCAGACTGTTAGGGTGGGGCTTGTATACTTACTTTAAAGCAACTGATGTTGTTCCTGACAGATTGTGTGAGTCAAGGATTTTCAAGACAGTAACTTTTCACCATCACAGAAAGAAAGCAAGAATCATATGATGATGTGAAGAATGATACTATATAAGTTTTCTATTTCTGCTGTAATAAATCACCACAAACTTAGTGGCTTAAGACCACAAATGTATTGTTTTACAATTCCATAGGTCATAAATCTGGCACAGGTCTTACTGGGTTAAAATCAAGGTGTTGGCAAGGTTGCATTCCTTTCTGAAGACTTTAGGGGAGATTCTATTTCTTTGCCTTTTCCAGCTTCTGGAGGCTGATTGCATTTTTTGGCTCATGTCACTTTTATTGTCTTCAAAGCCAGTAACGTCAGGTTGAGTCTTCCTCATATGCCATACTCTAAATTCCTCTTTTGCCTCCCTTTTTAACTTTTTAAGGACCCTTCTGATTCCACTGAGCCCACATGGATAATCTAGGATAATGTCCCATTGAAGGGTCCTTCACTTAATCACATCTACAAAATTGCGTTTTCCATGTAAGGTTACATATTCATAATCTGCAGGGATTAGGACATGGATGTCCTGGGGGATGGGGTGGGCAAGTTGTCTAACATTACTTCCTATCCCTTTCACCTGTTCATTCTGCTCTGGCCACATTGTCATACTCCAGACTCAGTACTCACCATTCCCTTGTGTAGAATGTTCTCCCCCAGAAATTTTAAAAATATAATTTATTGTCAAGTTGGCTTCCATACAACACTCAGTGCTCATCCCAACAAGTGCCTTCCTCAATGCCCATCACTCACTTTCCCCTCTCCCCCACACTCCCCATCAACCCTCAGTTTGTTCTCTGTATTTAAGAGTCTCTTATGGTTTGCCTCCTTCCCTCTCTGTTTCTAACTATTTTTTTTGTCCCCTTCCCTTCCCCCATGGTCTTCTGTTAAGTTTCTTATGAATGAAAACATATGGTATCTGTCTTTCTCTGGCTGACTTATTTCACTTAGCACGATACCCTCCAGTTCCATTCATGTTGCTGCAAATGGCAGGATTTCATTCTTTCTCATTGCCAAGTAGTATTCCACTGTATATATAAACCACATCTTCTTTATCCATTCATCAGATGATGGACATTTAGGCTCTTTCCATAATCTGGCTATTGTTGAAAGCACTGCTAAAAACATTGGGGGTACATGTGCCCCTATGCACCAGCACTCCTAAGGTAGATCTATTTTTAATTTTTTGAGAAACCTCCACACTGTTTTCCAGAGTGGCTGCACCAGTTTGCATTCCCACCAACAGTGCAAGAGGGTTCCCGTTTCTCCACATCCTTGCCAGCATCTATAGTCTCCTGATTTGTTCATTTTAGCCACTCTGACCTGTGTGAGGTGGTATCTCAGTGTGGTTTTGATTTGTATTTTCCTGATGATGAGTGAGGTTGAGCATCATTTCATGTGTCTGTTGGCCATCTGGATGTCTTCTTTGGAAAAAGTGTCTATTCATATCTTCTGCCCATTTCTTCACTGGATTATTTGTTTTTTGGGTGTGGAGTTTGGTGAACTCTTTATAGATTTTTTTTCTTTTTTCTTTTTTTTATGTGCATTTTTTATTTTTATTTTTATTTTTTAATGTTTATTATTGAGAGAGAGAGAGAGAGAGAGACAGAGCATGAGTAGGGGAGGGGTAGAGAGACAGGGAGACACAGAACCCGAATCAGGCTCCAGGCTCTGAGCCGGCAGCACAGAGCCCGACATGGGGCTTGAACTCATGAACCGTTAAATCATGACCTGAGCCAAAGTCAGATGCTTAACCAACTGAGCCACCCAGATGCCCCTCTCCCCCAGGGATTCTTAAGGTTGTTCCCTCTACTTTGTTCATATCTCTGCCAGATGTCCCTTTCTCAGAGGGCCTGCCTCTACCTAAAATCCATTCTGTGCTTTTCAACATCTTATTATGTTTCATTGTTCTCCACAGTTCTTCTTACTACTCTCTAGCCTCCCCACCCCCCTCCACTTCTCGAAAATAAGCTCCTTATATATAATTGATTTGGTCACTTTTGCTTCCCTGTATAACCCAGTGTCTAGCCCAGTGCCTAGCATATAGTAACTCAAATAAAGGCATGAGTGAATCAATTTCTTATTTTCATCCTTTAACATAACATTTTCTTCGGTGAGCTGGACCAAAGTAAGATGTCTATGATTTGAATTATTGTTTGAATTCAAATTGAGGTATGAAAAGTATGACCCTTGCACTTAGTTCTTTCACTGAGAGTGCTATTTGAGTCCATAATCTAATTAGCCAGATTAAAACTAACATCGGTAAGTGATGAACTCTGTGTGAAACATTAAGTATATTTCTATGATTACCCCTACTATTGGGTGTAACTTTTGAAACTAGAGATTGATAGCAATGATGACAGTGATAATTACCATTATCTTTGTTACCATCTATGAATGCTTACTATGTGCCAGGTACTAAGTCCTTTACATGTATTATTTTATTTAATCATCTTGCACCATGACATCATAGAGCATGCATTTACTGGTTTATTGATGCTGAAAAGCATTCCCTCTAATCAACACTTCTTTTGGGAAACTACTGCTACCCACCCCCAACAAATGGTTCTGGGGTGGCCCAACCACAGTACCTTGGCTATGGACGGGCATGTGACAGTCTGGACCAATCAGAGCGGGAGTCCAGTGGTTGACACGTAACCTTGGTCAAGCCAATCAGAATTTTCCCTCTCAGTTTTTGAACTCAGGTTGGGAAGAAAAGTTTCCTTTCTCTCTTGTGTCAAAAACTGCCAAGGGTATGAACCAAGAGCTGCCTATGGTCTGTGGAGAAGTAAATAATCAGAGAAAATGGAACAGAGATGGGAGTTGAGACGTCCTCACTTATTATACATTATACATTTTTATTTTCTCCATTTTACATTATTGTTATATTATTTTTACATTTTACATTTTATCTCAGAACAGTTAAATACTTGCCAGAGCTCAAGTAGCTGGTACATAGCGAGCAAATGAGGGAATTTGACCCTAGGTAGCCTAACTTCAATATCCATATTTTCTTTTGTTTTGCTGTACTCTGTCCCGGCACCCTAGTGTCATAAAAGCTGGCTACTCTTGCCATTCTACGTGTTTTCTGAAAACACTCAGCAGGAAAATGCATGCTCTGTATTACTAGTAGGGGACAATTGTTGATCATCTACACATCTTATATTCTGATACATTTGTTCACTTGAAGCTCAAGGACTGGCTAGAATGACGAGTAGGCTCCATATTTTGTACTAATTCCAGTTGAATGGAAGTGGCTTCTTAGACCTTTGTGTTGAGAAGGATTCTGAGGCTTCATCTGGGCTAGCAGAAGAGCAAGCAGAGTGAAGAAATGAGCTACTCATAGTTTATATGTTTGATAACGTTTGACAATTTGGATTACATTTTGGACCTACTGAGCTATAATTTTTAGCATACACGTTTTCAGGGAGTTGGAACCAAGGACTCTTGTTTTTCAGTTCAAAGAATGGTTCAGTTGTTAGTCAGGGGCTCACCTGGGTGCCAGACCAAATCTTAATAGTCTCTTCATGAACAGACACCTCTTCTACAAAACTCCCAGACAGTCCTATCCCACAATGATAGGGACAGCAACCTGACCTGAATTTAGATCCTAGAGCTGAATGTCATTTATCGGGACCACTCTTTTCTGGTGAGAGGGACGTTAAATCACAGCCACCCTGAAAAATTGTCATGCGCTGGTATTGTTGAACATTTTCTAAGAATCAAATTGGGCCTCACATTTTGTTGGTTGGAAGTTCCATTTCTTCATCTTTGGCCCAAGTTACTTAGCAATGGCCAATCAAACTATGCACCCACCATATTGTTTTGCATGTTTGACTAGAACATTGACAGATTAATAGGAAGGGTAAATAGCAGAGCACAACTGCAGGGGCCCAGTGTGGGGCGGCAGGATTGACTGCTCCGGACTTTGTTGTGTTTGCTCAGAGGAAGCCGCAGCAAAAGCCTGCTGGGAGGAGGTGACCCAGGTCATGGGCGTTTGTTTCTTGTCTCTATAGAAAACAATTGTCTTCTCAATGGAAGATGGCTTTTTCTGAATCTACATGGTTCCACCGAGGAGGAAGCATTTGCCATTCCAGGGTGCTTGCTAAAACACACACATACAAATAAAAAGGCCACGCAAAAGTTCAAATTTACTGTATTCCCCAGAGAATCCTTTGTCTTAGGTAAACCAGGATAGAAGTCTAACTTCGGAAAGTGTATTGTGAACGTCTCTAAACTTCCACCTCTTCACGATCAACTCCCAACATTTGATGTTTATGAAGTTTTTATGAAGTTTCAAAATGATCCAGCCACCTTCCCATATCCCTGATTGATGAGGGCGGAATCCATTAACATTTAGCACTGTTGACTTTGTAAACTCCAGCTTTGGTGGAAACCTATTTTGATCTCAAAATTGCTCTACTTGGAATTAATATGAATGAAATATGTTAATGATGAAGAAAAACCTACTTTGGGCAAAACTGAATCAACCAAAAGTAGTGTGCTGTCTTTATTTCAAAGTGAGAGCTATGTTTCTGGTTGATAGGTTTTGTTTTTTTGAATATGGCTGATTTTACATTTGCAGAGTTATAGTTGTTTTTAGAATAAGGTTTACTTCTAATAAAAGACTTCAAAAGGCTCCACACTGACTTTTGATGAATATTTCTTGATCTTTCTCTGTCTTTATTTCTCTCTCCCTAATACATATAATACATAATAATATATTTTATAAATAAATGATATATAATAATAATTATTAAATTATATCTAATTTCCATCTATCTATCTATCTAATCAGCCAGACATTCTTCTGGATTTGGTGGGAAAGAGGTGTGAACAGATGGCACTTTATAATTCTTTTTTTGGCACTTTTAATTAATTTTGCTTTGTGATGCCTGAATGGGTATGAACTGTGTTCCCCATTTTTCTCACCTTTACTTCCTTTTCTCTCTCCTCTAGCCTTTTGCTTACTTTTCTCTACCTTCCATTTGCCTGGAGCTCAGGGCTTGGGAATTGTATGGAAGTGCTGCTGGTGGTTTGGTGGAATCCAGTTTAATTCCAGCTGTTTACTTCAGGTCCCATTGAGCTTTATGTGCCTCTTTTTTTTTAATCTTTATTTGGGGACACCCAGAGAGAGTGCACGCCTGTGTGAGCAAGGGAGGTGGGCAGAGAGAGGGGGCGGGGGAGAGAGAATCCCAAGCAGGCTCTGTGCTGTCAGTGCAGAGCCTGACTGGGGACTTGATCCCACAAACCATGAGATCATGACCTGAGCCGAAATTGTGAGTTGGATGCTTACCCGACTGAGCCACCCAGATACCCCATGCTTTATGTACCTCTTAAACTGAAAATCCATCATGGGGGGAAAAACACAAACTCAAAAAACTCTGAAGAATAAAAATGTTTCATGATGCTAGAAACTAGGACCAATGTAGTATTTAAGAAAAAGCAAGGCAGCTGCACTGATATGATAAGCAGCCTTTTATTGAATTGAAATCAACCGACTCCATGCTACTCCAAGGATAGTTCTTGTCCTTAGGGAGCTCACAGTCTTGGGTTGGGGAGAGATCATTATCCAGAGTTATAGCACACCCAGTGCCATGGTGGAGTGACCCCAGAAAGTTGTGGACAGGCACAGAGGAAGCACCAACTCTAATTTCTCAAGATACTGGAAGATGCATGTACAAGCTCTGCATTGTAGCTTATTTAAACTGCCTAGGGGCGCCTGGGTGGCGCAGTCGGTTAAGCGTCCGACTTCAGCCAGGTCACGATCTCGCGGTCCATGAGTTCGAGCCCCGCGTCAGGCTCTGGGCTGATGGCTCAGAGCCTGGAGCCTGTTTCCGATTCTGTGTCTCCCTCTCTCTCTGCCCCTCCCCCGTTCATGCTCTGTCTCTCTCTGTCCCAAAAATAAATAAACGTTGAAAAAAAAAATAAAATAAACTGCCTTGCAGGGCCTAAAACAAGGAGCAGCTATCTAGTTGATACCTGTATTTTAGAAACATGGTAAGACGTGGGGAAAAAGCACTTGCCTGTGGATATAGAAATTGCATCTGGAGGCACCTCGGTGGCTCAGTCGGTTAAGCGTTCAACTCTCGATTTCAGCTCAGGTCATGATTTCATGGCTCATGAGTTTGAGCCGCATGTAGGGCTCTGTGCTGACATTGCAGAGCCTGCTTCAGATTCTCTCTCTCTGCCCCTCCCCGGCTTGCTCTTTCTCTCAAAATAAAAAAATAAAAACTAAAAAAAAAAGAAATTGCATCTGTCACATTCACTGTGTGTCGTGTGAATCTGGCACTGATCCTGGGACTCCATGAATACCTGTGGAATGAATAGATGGATGACACAAAGCCCAAGGACCTTAATTACCACTTACCAGCTGTGTGGCCTCGGGTCTCTCCAAATGTCCGTTTCTTCACCTATCATATGGCTTGATCACAGAAACAAGTCCTATTTATTGAGCATCTAGTATGTGGGAGGTGCTAGTCTAAGGATTTTACATGTGTTTACTCATTTCGTCTCTACAACAAAAATACGAAGCAAGTAATGTTATCATCCTCACTTTGTAGATGATTATGTGCAATCAGTTTTTTTTTTGGAACTATAAAGTGTCATTTAAATAAAAGGCATTGCCATTAATATCACTAATATTCCCAAGCATGGGAATAGTCCTCCATGAGGTCCTGTCTTTTGTCTGGGACTGTATGGCTGTCCCATACTGTCTTTCTCTCAATTCTCACTATGAGAATATTTTGGGCATCTATTTTAATTAAGGCTCTTTGGATCTGAAAGCAGTAAAAGCTTTCAAATCTTCATAAAGAAAGATATATTTTTATTTTGAGTATCCATGTCACTGGGACTGGAAAGCCAATTCCCAGAAAAACAGAGGACCGACTGCCATGCGAGAGATCAGCTTCTCTTGGACTCTGTGTGATGGGCCCAGGGCCTCTGCATCCCCTGATGAGCCCTCCATTCTCCTCTCCTTTCAGGTACCTCTTCATTGTCTTTATCATTGCTTTGTTTGTGGTCACCAAGGCCCCTCCAGCCCCAACGCTGCCATATGACCTTTCAGTATCCGCTCTCCCAGTTCTTGGGGTTATCTCCCCACCATACTCATTCTAGTTTCTGACATTTGTCCAGCGCATTTTCTCACTTGAAGCCACCTTATGACTGACTCTTTAGTCACTGATAGTCCCAATGGCCAGAGTGAGGAGGGGACAGCAGTTCTGTACCCTGGAGCCTGGTGGGGCCTGTGGTTGCAGCCCTCCTGGGATGAGAAGAAAAAGGCAAATCCGAGAAGGACATCGGACTTATATTTTCCATTCCTGTCCAACAACTAGACCTAGTACATAACTGAGGCATTGGTTTGACTGTTTGCTAAATTTACCCGATAGAGCTTTTTATTGAAGAGCCTCACATGACAAAGAAAAGAGGTGAATAGAACTTTTAAGACTTATTTGTAATTTAAAAAAATGAATCAAAGTTTGGCTTTTAACCTTGTGGGCAGTGATCTTCAGTTTAAAAGAAGGAAATGGTGTTGGGGTAATGACCTCTCAGATTTTAAGTTAAATTGGAGAAGCTAGTGCAGTAATTCTGGGTCGTGAACAGTTAGCAGCCAGTTAGGCGATCAATCTGATGGGTTACGACCTACATTTGAAAAATAGAAAATAGAGGCGCCTGGGTGGCTCAGTCACTTAAAGCATCTGATTTTTGATTTTGGCTCAGGTCATAATCTCACAGTCTTGAGATGGAGCCCTGAATTGGGGCTCAGCAAGGAGCCTGCTTGGGAATCTCTCCCTTTCTCTCTCTCTCTCCTTCTTCCCTTCCCCTGCTCAAGCACTCTCTCTCTCTTTAAGAAAAAAGAAAAAGAAAAAAAGAATAGAGGTCAGTCTACTGTGTACATGGTGGTAAGGTAGTTATTGTTTTCTGACACTTCTATTTCAGTAGTATATGTGTGGTGGCATTCACTAGTCTTGACTGAAGATGCATTTCTTATCATGAGCTGTGACCAAAAGACTTGAAAGCTACCGATAGTGGTTAAGATCTGGGTCTGGGGTCCTATGACTCTGAGTTCAAATCTTGACTCTACCATTTGGAAGCTGTGTTCCTTTGCCTCACAGAGCCAGTTTCCTCTTCAGTAAAATGGGTTAGTCAGACTTACCTCATGCAACTGGGGTGCTAAGATAATGTGGGGAAAATGTTTAGCAGAGCACTCAGCTGAATGGTAGCTTTTTAAAAAAAATAATGAAATAGGCCTCTATTAATTATTCACTTGATTGAGTGTGGGAAGTTTCTGGAAATCCTCTACATTTGAGATGTGGATTGGCATCAGGAACTGGAATAGGAAATGGGTGACAAAAAAGAACAGAGAAAACACCTGAAATTTTATTATTTATTTATTTATTTTTTTGAGTGAGAGGGAGAGCATGCGGGCACACATTGAGTAAGTAGAGGGGCAGAGGGAGAGAGAGAATGTTAAGCAGGCTCCATGCCCAATGTGGAGCCGTAGGTGAGCCTGTATCTCACAAACTGAGATCATGGCCTGAGTCAAAATCAAGAGTTGGATGCTTAACCAACTGAGTGACCCAGGCACCCCAAAACATCTGACATTTTAATATCACCTGGAAAGTCCATTTCTAAGCCCCTCGTGTTCTAGGTGACTTCCAAGTATCTTTTTCAATGCAGCCATCAGCAATATTAGTATTAAATATTGTCATGAATTTCCCTGATCCAATCCTGAGAGATTTTTGAAAGAAACGTAGGGGAAATGGTAGCTCGTGGGCTGTGCAGGGAAAAGGAAGATATTAAAGCCAAGGTTGGCTCAAATGGCTGGTTACTGGAATGGTTTGGAGACCTCCTCACTCCCTTGTCTGGCATCTAGGCTGAATAACTTGAAGGCTAGGCTCTGAGAACTGTTAATCAGCACATCTACCTGTAGCTTCCCCGTGTGATGTGGATTTCTTCGTTGTATGGTGGCCTTAGGGTGGTCAGACTTCTTACATGGTGGCTTATGGCTCCGTGAACAAGTGTTCCCAGCACACAAGGAGGAGGCTGTACTGCCTTCTGTCATGTAGCCTCGTGTATCATATGGCATCACTTCTCCTGGGCTCACTGGTCAAAGCAGTTACAAGATTTCGCAGATTCAAGGGGAGGAGACATAGACCCCTCCTGTCATCAGGAAGAATTTGTGGCTCTGTTCTAAAGCCACAACAGGGTCAGATGGAGAAGACAATTGAAAGCAGAAATTAAAAGGTGGTTTTAGATGTGAAGGGTGGTATCATGGAAAGGCTTCAGCCATGTCCATGACTTTCGTGTTCTCACCATAAATGGGCCACAGACACCTTGGCATGACAGGGAGGAGTCATTTATATTTGATGTTAGATTGTGTCTTGAGATATTTTCAGAAAGGACTGAGCACCTCCCTGACTATATGCTCTGGTTAATTCTGAAACAAATTTGCATACTGTGATCCTTCTCCTCCAAAAGAACCCTCTTGGAGAGGAGGAAGGTGATGATGAGCTGCTGGGTGGCTAGAGCGCCAACCTCGTGCACTGCTGTGAACATGGGGACAATCAGTGGGGACAAAATTTATCTAATGACCATTAAAACTCCCCTTCATCTCTCCATTCTTTCTACATTTTAAAGTAGGCCTTATTTTTACTAAAAATATTGACTTTGCTCCAGTAGGATGGGAATGAGAAGAATTCTTGGTTTTAGTTCCAAATCTATCACTAAATGTTTGCATGACTCTGGGCAAACCACTTCACCTGGCGGATCATATGCTCTGTGAGGCCACTTTCGGTTCTCAGTGACTGATTTTATGCCTTCCCAAATGGGCCAGTTATGTTAATTTTATGAGCAAACCAAGCTATACATAATGCATTTTGTATCCATAAACTAAAAAGTGTAATTTTACCTGTCAAATTAGCACAGATTAAAAACTCAGTGTTGCTGAAGGGCATTAATATGAGACTCCTGTTCTGTTGCTGAACGTGTCTAATGGCTACAGCTTTTCTGGAAAGCAATTTGACTCAATTTTATGCATCAAGTACGTTGACATGTCCATATCTGCTGATACCACTCATCCCTTCTGAGAATCCGTCTTAAGAAATGAAGTAGAGTGTGAGACCAAGATTTCTGTACAAAGATGGTCCCTACAATATTATTTATAGTTATGCAATAATGGAAGACACTGCTGAGGTTCACTAGCAGGAATATTCTATAACTTATGGTGCAAATAGGCAATGATATGAGGTGGCTCCAAGAATCCTGTTTTCAAAAAAAGAATTCATTCACAATAAAGTTGCATGAAGGAATTAAATTCTGCACAAAGACCAGAAGGAACCGAATCAGGATGCCTAGATAGAGTTATTGGTGATTTTGTCCCTTCTTGGGTCTTTCAGGTTTTTGAAAACTTGTAATGAATGTATTTTCTTCATAATCAGAAAAGACAATGAATAGTATTGGTAGATGTCTTTTATATACCCCCACCACCCCCCTTTTTTTTCTGTCTTGTTCTTGACAGATGGCCCAAAAAGAGAGCAGTCAGGTTAAGATCTCTCAGGGTTTGAGTGTCTTGAACACCAGACCTTCTGTCCCACCCTTCCCCAAGCTCCTTGCTCCCTCTAGCCCCAGCTGGGCCTCTGTGGGGTCTGTGGGATCTGCTGGGATTGGTGAGTGGCAATGGGACATCAGACAGCCTGAAGGCGTGCATGTGGTCTCCGTGAAGAAGGCCTCAGATCTCTATTAGCTGGATTTTACTGCAGTAAATTACCCCTGCTCTGCAAGAACATTAACAAATTACCATGAAAATGCTGTCCTTGCCAGCACAAATATCTCTCAAAGGCTCACTTCAGTGTTTCTTTTTTCTTTTTCTTTTTTTTTTTTTTTGCCCAGATGGTAAGATTCACTTGTTAGTTCCACAGAAAAGGGGAGGCTGAGTCTTGAGGTAATTTGGACTTTGGGTGAATTCATCCACCAGTCCCCCCCCCCCCCCCCCCCCCCCCGCATAGGGTTTGTCTTGCAACCAGACTTATGTACACCCACCGCTGATAATGGACAGGAGCAGTTCTGTGGGCACTTGAAGTGGGAGAGATTCCAAAGTCGCTGTCTCCCGTTAAACACCAAGAATGAGGAGATTGCCTCTTAGTTTCCAGAAAGAGAGGTCTGAGTTAAGAACAGTGAGAATTTTACCTTTAAAAGTCTGATCCAGGAAACAACCGCAGGTCACAATCTGTATGCAGTTTGCATTCTGGAGTTGACTCTCTGGTTCATAAAATGACTTAACCATTCTGTGAATCATTACTACATGCATTATGTGCACAGTTCTTTGGAGAGTAAACACCTGTCTTAACCCAGCGAATCCTAAGGCATGTACGGGCTAAGTTTGGGATTCAGAAGGTCAGGCCCCATTTATGAGGATGCAAACTATTCTTTACACATCAACTCCTCTTGGAATGCAAGCATTTTATGCTTTTCTGAACACTATGTCTAACTAAAATGTAAAGGCAGGCTGAATAAAATCAGAAGGGTGGTGAGCAGGTTATTAAGTAAAAACAGTTTCAAAATAAATATTTATAGGCTGAACTTATATTACCAATTAAGGTTTTATTCTATAATGCAATCACATTCAGAAACAAGTTGCTTTCCAAAGCACATTGTATGAAACTTTATTTTGTATTTATTAATGAAAGTCTGCTGTTGATATAAAATGTTTCCATTTTAAAATGGATGCACTTTGTTAGGTCAATCTGCAAGGCACGGGTAGAAAAAAAATGTAGCTTTCCTAGAACCTTTTCTCATCTGCATATAGATAGATTTACCAAACAGGAGGGTTACATGCTTTAAAAACCAGCAAAATAGACAGAAAAGCAACAACTCCTCTCTTCCCCCCCAAACAAACACATAAACAACGATCCGTTAAAATAGAGAGGTTTGGCTTTCTGTGTGGTGTCAAAAAATTTGCAATCAGAATAGCTAGATCCCAGCATACATGAAGTGTTGCCCCACTAAAAAATCCATATTATTTTGGATTGGATATGGCAGTAGCCACCATGATCTTGCTAATTCTTAGAGTTTTACAATATCTCAGTTCAGTCCTGCTCAGATAAGGCAGGCGAGTTTAAGCCTTTTTGACATCTGAGCTCTTAAAACAGACGTTATTTGTTGAGGTGCAAGCGGCCCAAGGGAAACACAGTGGATCTCTTACCATCAGAGGTCTGCAGGTTTATTTAGTTCCCTGGTTGCAGACAGCATGTGTGCTGAGAGGTGCTTTCTCAGCCCAGTCTCTGCCCCTGGTCACTGAGGGCCCAAAGTCACTCCTTCTGAGGGAACCAGGGCAGAGCAGGCTTATTTTATTTTGCAGCCAGGACAAGTCAGTGTCTTTGAAGAGAGAGAGAGAGAAACCTTCCATGATGATCCCAGCTGCTTGACCTGGGATGCATTTAGTGCTTTCTTCTAATTGTTTTCAGAGATGGGGAACTGTCTCAGAGCGTGCTGCATGCAGAGATTCCTATCCATCAATTACTTACAGAAATCCTCTCTCAGGGAGCAAATACTTCCCTGTCCATCCTCCCCACTCCCCATTAGCACAATGATGGATACTTTAAGTCATAGAATACAATGGGTACATGATGAGTAGGTCTGTATGTGTATGTTTTATAATTCTAATAAATAATAAAGTCAATAAAACTTTGTAAATAAAATTCTGGTAAGTATAAAGGATCTCATCAGTGATATACATTTAGAGGGATATGCTTTCTCATATCATTTTTATCGAACGTGTAACAGACCATTGACAAGAGTGAGTATTTCTTTTGCTCGGGTGTTTGAGGGCTTAGCTAATGTGGTCTGGACCTGGTTGATCTCAGCATGGCTACCTCACACATCTGTGCTCAGCCGCGAGTCTCCTAGGCAGTTTGGCTAGTTTCCTAGTTCTGCTGATTTTGGCTCCGGGATTTATTGGTTGTTGGCTGATTCAAAATGGCACCGACCTGGAGGACTGGGGTCACTTGGGTCTGCCCTATGTATCTTTCAGCCTCCAGCAGGCTAGCCGGGACATATACCCACGTAATGACACAGGGCAAGAATGAGTGAGTCCAATACCGTACGTAACCCCTTACTTAAATCCTCTGCGTGTGTTCCCACTTCCTAGCTTCCCATTGGCGAAAGCAAGTCACGTGGCTGGGTCCAAAGTGGAGCGGGAGACACCACAAAGTTACGTGGCAAAGGGACATCGATACAGGGAGAGGTGAACAGCTGGAGCTGGTAATGCAATCTACCACGTGGGATAACATTTTGAAATGTTATAGCCTTTATTTTGCATTTTTTAGAATTTTTGCTTTTCTACCTGTTCTACCCCCTTGGGACTAAGTTAGAATTTTAAAATAGTATTTCAGAAACAATGACCTTGGAAGCCAGCTTTCAATTGTTGAGAGTCAGGTATCTGAGAGAGAAAAGAGGGTTTTGAATTCCCAAGGCTTTCCTAGCAATAAGGTTGGCAAATTGATCAGAGCTTTATCATGACAGAGTAGATTGGATCCTGGAAAAGATTATCTGGCAGCCTCCTTCCAGATAGAGAGGAGATGGAATCACTTTCTGAGCTAGGGAGAGTGGGAAGGGGAGGGCAGAGATATGGAAGGGAATGCCCAGTAATGATGGGTTGTGAGAGAGAGAGAGAAAGAGTAAGAGAGAGAGTGAAAGCAAAATGAAACAGCTCTCAACAGAGAGGGCTGTAGGGGATGTGGGGTCTTCAGTGAGAATCTAAGTTCAGTTCCATCAGTCTTATCAATGTGTTCTTCCAGATCAGCTGGGAACTTGACCGGATTCCACATCTTGGGCCCCACCCTAGGTATACTGAATCAGGGACCCTGGGGATGGACCCAGCAACTTATGTTTTAACCAGCCTGTGTATTGCTGTGTAACAAATTATACCCCAAATCAGCAGCTGGAAATAATGGACATTGTTTGACAGTGTATGAGGGTCTGGAATCCAGGAACATTAGTTGGGTGCCTCTGGTTCAATGTCTATCATGGGGCTATGGTCAAGTTGTTAGCTGGTCTGCAGCCATCTTGAGGCTGGTCTAGTCTTAGAAGTGGTAAACAATGACTTCTGCCTTCTATTCATAAGAAGTGGGTTGTTTCTGCCAGCTCATATGGGAAGGTATTACACAGTTTGTAAATACGAGGAGTGAGAGATCCTTAGGGAATATTTTAGTGGCTGTCTGCTACAAAGTCCTCCACGAGACCTGTATGCACTTAAAGTTTGAAAAACACTGATGGCAAGAGGTCAAGAGGACCATTCAGAAAAGAGTTTGAGAATACAGGGAATTTTGTTCACCATGGACTGTGGATTCCAGAGGGTACAATGAAAGAGTTTAGGATCATGGCTTTGAAGCATTTCTGATAGCATCCCACATTAGAAATTATTCTCTATCTCAGTAATGTGCACACACACACAGACACACACACAGACACACACACACCTGGCCCTCTTCTCCCCAATTGCACATAACAATATTAATTTCATTACATGCGATGTATTGTCTATTCTGTTTTAGTCTATTTTATCCTTTATGTTCTGTCCCTTTGCATCGCATTCCATTTCTCTCCAAATAATTGGTGATCACATTGCACTAAATTGACCCTATGCTATACTAATAGGTCATTACTAGCAGTTATAAAATACTTATTTAAGGGCGTTAGGGAGAATTAGAAGAAGATGTGGTCAGAATGTAAGATAGAAAGCCTTAATCTCTCAGCGAGTCTTGATAATCGTGGCTGATAGTAATGGTATAATAGCTACCAAAGACTACATGCCAGGCACGGTGCTGAGCGTTTTGTGTATGTATCTGTATATACTCTATATGGACCTTATTATATCATTCCCCTTTTACAGTTGGAAATTGAGAAGCAGTTTCCTTAATACAGGGGGAAACTGAGGCGCAAGGAACTTAAATACATTGCCTAATTCCAGAGAACAGGCAAGTGACACAGTCGGGATTCAAACCCACCAGCAACAGCTCCAAAGACCAGCTCTTCACCATTACCACATTCTTATGCCTGGACCAGGGGGAGGCAAGAAACAAGAGGCATGAATGCATTGGTTTTCAGGACTTTCTCCAGCCATGGGCTTTAGTGAGTAATCAGATCAGTGATCTTCTAGGATGTCTTCGATGATATTTAGCCATCATGCTGACAGTGCTTTTGCTGATTTGCAGGCATCTCCGGGGCTCTTCATATTAAGTCGGGTGTCCTAGACTTCTATCCCTTTTCTGTTTTTACTCCTTGCGTTTTATAGGCCTGGCTGTCTCATAATAAATAATGCCCTTCTTAATGGCAGTGACCCTTTCCCTTTCCCCGAAGAGTTTAATTTCCTATAGTTTAGCCTTGGATACACATTTTGTGTGTGGCTTTTAGGGGACATTCTGGTTTGAGTTGCTAAAGAAGGCAGCCTACAGCAGCAACCTATTGTGTATCGTGGCATTATGAGGATGCTTCAGTCTCTCGCTGTAAACAGTGTTTCTTTGTCTGGACTTTGGGCTATCTTCCATAGCTTGTCAAAAATGGAAATAACTCCCAGCTTTCTAAATGATGTTTACATGGATCGGCATAGCTGTGTTTTAAGCTCCACTATATCTACCTTGGGGTCCAGACTAAGCAAACGTGCAAGAAATTTGGACATTATGAATGCAATTATTTTTCTTTAAAACATCTTACATTTGCATAGCACCTTGTAATTTCCAAAGCTCATTTCCATATATTTTTTTCTTTTGATCCTGAAGAGAATCCAAGGATAAAAAAGGGTAGATAGTTTGATAAACAATTTTCTATTTGTAGAAATGGTGACCCCCCAAAAGATTAATGATATCATATAGAACACTGGATTTGGCAAAGCCCTTTAATCCAAATCTCCGTTTTACAAAGGAGGGAACCAAAGCACCAAAAAGTCAGGGGGCTTGCTCAGGGTGACACAGCCAGTAGGTGCAGAAATGAATCAAGAATTAAAGTCTCTGGGCTCTTTCTACCACAGTCTGCTATCTCTGATCTTGTTTTGTGAACATCGGTGCAGACATGGCAAATACGGTATCATTTGTGTCCACGTGTCTATAGATGTTATGGAAGTGTTTTATAAATGCAAAGTGCGTCTGGAAGGGAGTCTTTGCATATTTCTCTAATCAGGAATGTATTGTTCAACTTCTTCGCAGACTTAAAATTTCCCGACTTTAATTTGTAAGCCCATGATATTGTCTGTCCTCTAAAATGGACGATGCAACGCAGGATTATGTTGCCATCTTCAAAGTAAGGAGAAGCTGCGATATAGCTTTGAAAAAAGATACTATTGTTAGTTGTCTGAGCCAAGTGGCTGGGTCACCAGGAGTGTTTGCATTCTCTCTAAGCATATGTTTGAAATGGCATATTTGCATAAGTGTAAGAACATAAAATGCAATTTCACCGTAATGCAATGAATGGGGTCCCCAAACTGTATTCTCATAAGACGTATTGCTTCATTGGAGGTTGGTGGAAGACAGTATTTTTAGTCGATCTGTACTGTCACAGAGACTACAGAAGTAAAGATCACTTTAATGGTGTTTTCAACAGACGGTGTATTGCACTGAGAAAATGCCAGAATGATCACGGAGTGTCACGCCCCAACATACCTTGGATCCATGCATGCCAGTGATAAGCATTTAAGTTTGTTAGAGGACGGGCACCAATTCTCAATGACCTGATATCCATATTCACATTTAACATATGCACTTATGTTCTCACATATATCTTTAGCTTCTAATTTACAGATGGACTTTCTTACTAAAGTCTGCTTATAAATAGGTTGTTTACAACTTAAAATACATGTTCTCATAGAAGTTTTCCACCTGAAAACATTTACTAAGTGTTCAAAGCTGAGCCCTCAAGTAGCTCGGTCCTGGGGGTAGTGTTGGAAGCTAACCTCAGAAACCTTTGAAAGCAACATCGCAGCCCCTGTGGCACAGATAGTAATTCAGTTGGCCTGACACCCCAGCCCTCTGGCCCCAGCACTGAGTCCTTCTCGGCAGAGACGGTGAGGTGCTAATCAAATCCTACTCTTGCTCTGAAGGGCACAGCTGGACCGCAATTCCCAGCCTCCCTTGCAGTTGGATATGGCCGTGGAGTTTGTTCCTGTCAACAAATGTGTAGGGAAACAGTGGATTCCATGTCCAGGCGTGGCCCATGAAAGTCTCCCGAGGAATTCCTACATTCTATTCTTTTCTGTCCACTGGCTGGAAGAGAAGGCCCCCAAGTCCCAAGGGGTTGGTCAGGAGAGGTTCCTGACTGTGTTGAAGACCACCTGTTACATACCTTCATGGATTGTTGGATATACAAAAAATAAATTGCAATTGTGCAAGGCCATTGAGCTTTTGGGATTTATCTATCACAGTGGTGAGTGTTAACAAATACTCTTTAGGAATCCTGTGCCCACCGAGTGAAGCCCCTTTGGTCTGAGCTTTTTGGAAAAATGGGATGGTGGAAGGTACAGGGGACTCTCAGGGTAGCTGAGGAAGAAGGCTGCCTGTAGCACGGACGTGGAGAAGGGCAGGGGTAGGTGGGTCCTCAAAAGTGAGTGGAAGAGTGTCCTCTAGCTGTGACAAGGGCTGTGGGCAGAGCAAAGGCAGGGTCTTCAGCAGCTCTGTGTATGGCTTGCTTCATGTAAAAAATCTTCTTATTTAAAAGATTGGCTCTCTCTCTATACACACACACACACACACACACACACACACACAGACTCCTTTTTGAAACATCTAAGTTTTAACTTCAGGTTGTGTCTACATCCAGAGAAAATGTGAAACCCAATTAGGAAGCTGTGGCTGTGAGGATTCTCCTCTCAGATCTAGCAGGAGGCCAAGCATAAGCATGGCAGGAATACGGAGGACCATCCTGGAAGACAGGAGACTCCTCTGATGCCCGACTTTGACTTGAGGACCCCCAGACGTTTGAGATGCACTCTTCTTGGACTGCCTGTCAGTCTAGGAAGCTTCCACCCAACCTCCTCTCTTCTCTCTCCTTCCTTGGGGATCAGACTGGCTTTTCTGCATTTTTTCCCACAGGTATTTTCCCTAATACATTTCTTGCTTGTTTCATCCGTCTTGGCATCTGCTTCTCAGAAGATATGAACTAACACAAAAATCATGCTAATCTGTTTGGAAGTATAAAAAGGGATCAAGTCTCTTAAAACGTGAGGGAATTGTGGTTGTGTCACCCAGTTCCCTGACCAAGTGAGACTCCATTTGTAGACCAAGAGCATTTGCCCTTGAGCTGTAAATGGCATCTTGGGTAGTGCTGCAGAGACCCCTGTCGTCCACTCAAGAAAGAGTCACTAGGAAAGGGCATTCCTTGCTTTTGAACTCCGGGATCCCTGATGGAGATGGGAAAGCAAAAAAGGATGAACATTTACTGAGACCTTGCTAAGGAGGATGTTTACCACAGTGATCTCATTGAATTAGTAAATGGAGATCCATTTTAAGTAAAATTAAAAAAAAATTTTTTTAAAACGTTTATTTATTTTTGAAGGAGAGAGAGAGATGGGAGCAGGGAGGGGCAGAGAGCAAGGGAGACACAGAATCCGAAGCAGGTTCCAGGCTCTGAGCTGTCAGCACAGAGGCAGATGTGGGGCTTGCACCCACGAGCCATGAGATCATGACCTGAGCTAAAGTCAGATGCTTAACCGACTGAGCCACCCAGGTGCCCCCAGGTAAAAGGTTTATCCCAAAGAGGGGATGAGGTTCAGAGACCGTATCACAATCTGGTAAGAGGCAGAGCTGATATTTGAACCCAGATCTCTGTGGTACACTACCACACTGCCCATCATACTCTTTCTGCTACTTTTCACATGCCTTTTCAGAGAGCAATTCTGCAATGATTCTTGGAAAAAGCACCGTCTGTTTTCTTTCTTATAAGCTGGTGCTAGAAACCTACCAGTTTCAGAGTCTGTCTGTGGAGAAGGAAAGGCCTCCTCCCATGGCTGTTGGATTCGCCCCTGCCCCCCACGTCTTCTTTATGTGAAATGTCTCATAATTAAAAAGTACAGATTCTATACAGACACAGAAGCTTTTCAGTGTGGACCACATTTCCAAAAGTGGTTATTATGCATGGATGTGCTTGGAGAATTAGATTTCTGTGCTCTTGACTTTAATTGCCCTGTCTAGATATGTGATTAAGCTTTTGTTCTTTGTTTCAAGATGACCAGTCAATGGAGTTGTGTGGTTTTCATTTTATCTGAAGTGTAGTTGGAGGACAGTCAACAGAGCCTACTGCTTTTTTTCCCTTCTCCGTCTCCGTTTCTATGACTATTATTTAAATATTTTCAGGTCTTATTAAACACTAAGAGTGATATGAAATAGCACAGTTATGGCCAATTTTTTTAGTGCACTGTAGAAGCTTTTTTATTTTTAAAACATGTAATACAAAGAGGGAACGAAGATTGCATTTTACATGTGCCTTTACCCCGCCCTCCAAGATAGAACATATAGATGTGAAGTTTGTGGGAAGTCAAGGAAAACATAGTTTAATATAAAATCGTAGGTCCCTGTCTTTGAACATCTGTTACCATGGCAACTGATTTAAAAGCTTGAAAGATCAAGCTATTTAGGCAACTTAACTAGATGTTTTTGAAAGTATGGGAACTAAAAATATTTTTAAAACAGACCCATGTAGATCCCCATTCAGCTGACCTGGCTGACACAGCGGCAAGGCATCGCTGTGACAACCGGGGAGATTGCACAAAGGAATGCGGTCCATAAACAACAGCTTCAGCCAGGAGAGCCGGCCTGGGCACCAGGGCGGCCATTTTCTCACTCTTTCCAGGGAGATGGTCAGCGGGATGGATCTTCGTGCACACCTGCTACACAAGTACAAGGGCACCGGTAGCTTCATCTTCTCCGCACCTTTAAGCCACAGAGGAAGGAGCAGACTAACCGTTTCCAGGGCATAGGCATGGAAACGAGAAAAGTGAACTTCCTCAGAGAAACACAGTGCTCACCCTGCCAGCGCCTTCTGTGACTAAGAAGAGTGGCTTTCTGGGAGGAATATGATAGAGAAATTCAGTCTTGCCTGCATGTTGATTTGGATTTGCACATACGTATCATCGTATGTATTAGGTTCAAAGTAGAAAGTAAATAAGTAAAAGTTTCCAGTGACTGGGACCAACAAGGTTGGAATTGTACAGATATAGTAGTTCTTCAGAGCAATACTGGTGAACAAGTTAGTGGAGGAAAGGTCACAGAAGGAAGAGGAAACATCAGGATCACGCATCCTCCTTCGGACCATTTAGGCTTCTTAGGAATTGCATTTTCAGGACGGTAGTTGGGCAGATCATCTCTTTCTTGGAGAAGTGTTTTCATTGTCCTGGCCAATTTTTCAAAGCAGATCGTATTACTTGAAAAGTCAGACAAAGAAAACAGAAATCACAAACGACTGCATAGAGGATTTTACTAGCTTATGAATTTATTACATAAAGAAGTATATAAGGAACATCCTTAAATCTGTGAGGAATTCCTTAAAGAAAGAAAGAGGATGAGTTCAGTTTGAGGAGGGAGGCTACACTTCAATTTCAAAGGTCTACTGAACAGCCTCAGCTTTTAAGCAAGAATTGATTTGTATGGAAATGTATGCAGTGCCCTGTACCCAGGCAGACATGAAAAGAAATATCCAGTTCAATTTCAAAACACTTACTATATGTTTTGCTATTGGCTCTTTTCTCACGTGTGCAATGTTTTTATTATTTGCCTAATGAAAACGGTGGATGCCGAGTTGAAAGTCTATTTTTCGTGGTACGGTGGACATGGCAGTTCTAAAACTGTGGACTTTTAGAACTAAAAGTGAACATTTTAGTGAACTAAGGCAGGAATGAAATGTTTTTGTGCTGACCTTTGACAACATTTGAAAAATCCCTTTTGTTTCCAGAAAATGTCTTATAAATGTCGAAAGGCATCGTATTCAAAGGGGCTGTGTTCTAGAATCATCAGTGACAGCAACATCAAGCAGACAAAGAGAACATATAGATCTGGGATTCTTAGTAAATGAAGTTTATCCTGGATAAAACAAAAAGGAACATTGTACAAGTAGATGTTTTTAGTAGAAAAAAAGGAGATAATTTTAAATATCTCTAACTTAACTCATAAATACTTATTCTAAGCTTGACAGGATAAAAATTAACATATAAGTTCACACTTTTCTGCTCACTTCCTCTATGGAGAGAAAAGGATAAAAAGATCCAGGGTTTATTTTTTTTTTTCTTTTTAGGGTTTATTTATTTATTTTGAAAGAGAGAGGGAGAGAGAGAGAATCCTAAGAAGGCTCCATACTGTCAGCACAGAGTTGGACGCAGGGCTCCATCCCACAAACCGTGAGTTCGTGACCTGAACTGATATCAAAAGTTGGATGCCCAATTGACTGAGCCACCCAGGTGCCCCTCCAGGGGTTTATTCTTAAGAGAAAGTCGGTGAAAGCGGAAAGAGGAGCCTCATGCCTTAAGGGGACATGCGGGAGAGATGAGAATCTCAGACAGTGTCAAGAGGAGCAGAGAGGAAAGGACCATCTAGCATGGTGGCAGGAACCCCAGATGGTGCAGATGAGAGCTTATCTGAGGGAGAAGAACAAAAGACTGTATCAGCAATGATAACATACAATAGACTATTACCCAGCCGTGAAAAAGAATGAAATCTTGCCATTTGCAATGACATGGATGGAGCTAGTTAATATTAAGCTAAGCAAAATAAATCAGTCAGAGAAAGGCAAATACCATATGATTTCACTCATATGCATAATTTAAGAAACAAAATAAATAATCATGGGGGAAGAAAACAGACTCATACATATATATATATATAAAATATTATATCAATATTATATAAAGATAAGTTATAAATATTAAATGTTATATAAATATTATATGAATATTCTATAAAAATAAATATAATATTATATATTTAGGTGCTCTTCTAACTGTAGGGAGAATTCCAGCAAGAAGGCAAGCAGATGGGATTCTTATTTTTATTATAATTTTGCAGATCACAAAACTAGGGATTTCTCAACAAATGGTGCTTGGGCAATTGATTAGCCCTAGATACACCTAGATTATCCCTAGGGAATAAAAAAGAAATTTAACTCTTATCTCATACTCTATATAAGAATCAATTCAAGATAGATTAGAGACTTAAATATAAGTGACAAATCTGTAAACCTTTTAAAAGACAATATAGAAGAACATCCTCATGACCTCTAGCTAGGTAAGATTTTCATGAACAATGTAAAAAGAGCACTAATCATAAAAGTCTTGATAAATACAACATATTAAAAATTAGCTCTGTTCATTGAGATGCCATAAAGAAGATGAAATAAGAAGTTGAAAAATGGGAGAAGGTATTTGCAATACACATAATCCAGAAAGCATTCATATCGAGGCCGTATAAATAAATCTGTAACAATTTTATTTTTGAAAAACAAATACCATGATAGAAAAATGGGCAAAAGACTTGCACAATCATTTTATAGAAGAGCCTATGTAAATGGCCAGTTGGAATATGAAGATATTCATTTCCATTAGTACATAAAGGAAATTCAAGTTAAATTCCAAATGAGATAGCACTAGGTGAATGTTAAAGACTGACTGGTGTCACTCCTAAATTCGTAAGGTGAACCTCTAATTCCCACAAACTCAGAATGTGACTGTATTTGGAAATAGGACTTTCAAAGAGGGAATTAAAGATAAATGAGGTCATAGGGCTGAATCCTAATCAATTTGACTGGTGTTCTCATAAGAAAAGGACACAGAGACACGAGGAATGGGTGTGCAGAGAGGAAAGACCAGGTGAAGACACAGAAAATGACCATCTACAAACTGAGAGAAGCCTCAGAGTGAACTCAATCTGCTAATACCTGGGCTTTTAGCCTCGAGAACTGTGAGAAAATAAATTTCTATTGTTTAAGCCACCAAGTCTGTGTTACTCGTTGTGTCAGCCCCAGGAAACTAATACAGTGGACTCCCCCCACCCCACAATTAAATAGAATATTGGTGAGAAGGTGCAACGATCTGAAATGGTAAGAATTTATACAACTACTTTGAAAAAAAACAATTTTGTATTTTCTGGTATATTTAAATTTATGGTCCATCAATTTTACTCTCAAATGTGTACCATAGATAAAAGCTCTTGCTCAATTTTGTTCAAGAATGCTCATAATAACATTGTTTGTGTGATAGAAAAAAATGAAGAAACAAAACAACTGAAAATTAGAAAGAGCCCAGATAGGCACTTTAAGAAAATAAGTAAACAAATTCTAAAATAGTCACGCAATGGAATCTTATATCACAATAAAATGAATTAATTACAGCAACATGCAGCAACACTGAATGATTCTTAAAAATATAATAGTACATGAGATTAAAAATAAAACAAGTCGTGGAAGAACATAAAGTGTTACGAGTAGAACCAAAGTATTATAAGGGACACAGATATATTGGGTTAAACTTTTTTTTTTTTTAATCAAGAGAATGATAACCAAGTTCACAAAGTGTGTACCCCGGGGGGAACTGGCAAGGAACACATAGGAAGGTTC
This sequence comes from Prionailurus bengalensis, assembly GCF_016509475.1. Classification (NCBI taxonomy): domain Eukaryota; kingdom Metazoa; phylum Chordata; class Mammalia; order Carnivora; family Felidae; genus Prionailurus; species Prionailurus bengalensis. The sequence goes on along the minus strand of NC_057358.1, from coordinate 123,584,172 downwards.
AACATTGGGGGAAATTCTCATGATCAGGATTGTGAGTTCATGTATGTATATTATTTTGCCTACTAATTTATGCATGACTATATATTCTTTTACATATATCAGATATATACTTAAAATATGAAAATAATATTTTTAAGCTATAGGAGAGGATTTAGCAGGTAATATAAGGGAGAAAGCATGTGTACTAAAATTAATTTCAGAAAAAAATAGATTTCAATGCAAATGACATTTAAAAGGAAAAAGAGGAGAATTCTAATATTTATACATGGATCAACCACTTAAGAAGATAAGATAGTCAACATATCATGTACGTGTGTATGTACATGTTGAAAACTGATAGAGAAGAAAAGAATGTGCTTATTTGTGTAACTGAAACACCCATAAAGAGAAACAGAGTATGGATGAGTCTTCAGGACAGAAATAAATGAACCAAGTAGACAAAAATGGGTATGACCATGGAGAATGTAAGTAACACAATTAACAAATAGACACATACACATATGTGTTTATGTGTATAAATACAAATAGAAAGTAAACATTTAAAAGTACATCTGGAAAGCTTATAAAAATTGATCATGTACTTATGTACTAAGTACATAGGAACGCTCAACAAACATCAAACTTTGGTATCCTAGAAGTCACATTGATGACAAAGAATAAAGCAATAAAAACTTAGAAAATGCTTTAATTTTCCTGTAAAAATTTAATTTGGAAGTTCTAACCTAAGAACTGAAGTTCTAACCTAAGAACCTAAGAACTGAACCTTCATAGCAAAACCAATTGGAGATCACCCATGTAGGAGCCAGGGAGAAATTATGTAGCTCTCAATGGCATTTTATTAAAAACAAAAAACAGGAAGAAAACAAAGAAGAATCCAGCTTTCAACTTAAGAAGCTACTAAATGAACAACAACGTCCACCCTAATCATGACAGTTAGTGACGATAAAGTCAGAGATTACTGAAATGGGAAACAGTAAAGTTGACCCACATCCAACCACAAGTTGAGTGTTTGCCAGCACAGTAAAATGAATCTTCAGCATATATAATAAAAAAGAGAAAGGACAGAAGAATTTTTATTTGCCATTGGTGATAAGATAGAGATTTTAGAAACATTAAGACGTTAAAAAGATAAGACGTTAAAAAGATAAGACGTTAAAAAGAAAATGTGCAACATTAGAACTGGAAATAGGTAATTAAATTTCAAGGACTCAGCCACACCCACTCAATTCGATATTGTGTAGGAAGCGAGTAGTGGTCTCTGTCTTTCACATGCTAATCCCCTGAAGAAAATAAATTAAGGACTGATGCCAACGCAACGCAACTTTGTATGCTGCCTTCAGTAGTGTTTATGGTCCGTGTCTTCCCAGTTCAGTGGGGTAATTTCTGCTGAACAAAATGTTGGAGAGGTTTCAAATGGACTGCCCTCACTTGATTACAGACGTGTTTGGGTCGGCCTGCATAGCATTTAAAATTTTTTTGAATTATTACCAGTTGAAAGAAAAAAAAAAAAAAACCCAGAGATTTTACTTAAAAAAATTGGAGTTGCTGAGAGTTGGGTGGGTCCTGTGCTTTTCTGCTTCCTGCATCCCCTGGGGAGTGAGAGAGCCTAAATTTTAATCTCACCTCTGCCACCCACCAGCAGGACTGTTTGGAGAAAGTTACCTAACTCTGGAGTGTGTTAGTTTTCCCTAGTTGCAGGGTAGAGGACATACTAGGCTTATAAAGAGAGTGTTCAGGTTAATGGATATTAACTAAAATAATGAACATGGAAACATCTAGCAGAGTTCTGGGCCCGTTGGGAGGCCCAGTAAGTATCAGTTTCCTCTTTATCCTTTGTTGTTGTTCTTATGTAAAATTACTGCCACCTGTGTTATTTAGTCATAGACTCAAGATGAGCAACACAATTATTTAACAAAATATTCAGTAGGTAACTAATATCCTCTGCTTAGGTGTTTGCACAATGAACCACAGTCTGTTTGAATTCAGTTTATTCTAATGTACACAGGTTGTTAGCCATGTATCTCTTCACTACCTTCAAACTCAAGACGTGTTTCTTTTTACTCTCTTCATTAGGCTGTATGCTCCTTTTTTAAAAACAAAGTTTTTTTTTTAATGTTTACTTATTTTTGAGAGAGAGAGAGAGAGAGACAGAGAGTGTGAGCAGAGGAGGGGCAGAGAGAGAGGGAAACAGAATCTGAAGCAGGCTCCAGGCTGTCAGCACAGAGCCCGACGCGGGGCTGGAACTCACCAGCTGCGAGATCATGACCTGAACCGGAGTTGGACGCTCAACCCACCGAGCCACCTGGACGCCCCAGCTCCTTTTAGGTAAAGCCCTGCTTTCTCCTCCATTCTCAGCACCTAGGGCAAAGCCTGGCACCTAACAGGCACTTAATATGTATTTGTTGACTGAGTGATTTTCAGATAATTATATGCAGAATTCTATATTATCCATAATTATCTATAACTAAATATAAAATATATAATGAAATCTATAATTAATATAATATATTGTGAACGTGGAGGAAAATGAGCATGCTGTGAACATTTTGGTGGAAGTTGTAAGGGTTATGATGCAGGTTCTTGATTTTTAAGAGAGAAGAACTTGTTTCTAACAGTTGGGTTTTCTTTCAAGTGGAATGACATTTCTCCCTGTCTCAACACAAGGTTCTTGTTTTCCTTTTTGTCGTCTGAGAACACATTTCCTGATCTCACAATTGCCCACGTGAAAATCCACTCCGGATCTGGCAGACGAAGGGTGCTGCCGTGCACATCCCGGAGGCGGTGTTTCCTTTACACGGATCCTCCACTCAGTTCGGTGTTGTTGCCTCTGAGGACTCTTCCAGGAGGAGCTGGAATCATTGGCATCTGATGGGAGCTGCTTCAGGGGCTGCTCCCGGCCTTAGAGGCTGTTGCTCCTGTGTGGCAGATGGACATCGATGTCTGAGTTCAGAAATGTGTAAAGAAATAGGGACATATGGAGATAGAAGAAGAGGTGACACATTTTTGGGTATGTGTGGAAAGCATTTCTTAAAATAGCCCAGTTTGAGATTATTGCTCCGTTTTCCCCTTTTTCTTTTAATAAGTCAAGTTTCAGTTCAAAGGCTTTACATCTGGAGAAAAAAAAAAACAACCTTTTTACTCATTGCTGTAAAATTTGGCCCATAGCCTTGGGCTTGTATTAATATTAACAGCAGCGTAAAAGTACAAGGCCATCTTGCAAAATGTAAATTTCTTCCCCCTTTTTCTGGCCAGTATTCTAGGAAATCAAGTTTCCCATGAGCCTGGGTTGGTGAAGGGGTGCCTAAAATCTCATGGCCTTTGGGAAAGTATAATACCTAGTAGTCTCAGTACCTGGAAGGAGAAAATATTGCTTTTCACAGAGTAAACTGCTTATCCATTGCAAATGATTCTAGTCCCACACAATCAATTATGTGCTTGCTACATAGGTAGATTTTTTCCTTTCCCACTTACTGGTATGCATTAATATTCCGAAATTCAAAAATGGTAGAAACACGGTAAGATTTCATCCATTGCAAGCACAGAGCAATGGAGCATTTCTCAAGGGTGTGCTTCATGGGCAAAAGTGAGGTTAATAGATGTTAAATGTAAAAAAAAATTTCGGTGGTTGGGGCGCTTGGGTGGCTCAGTTGGTTAAGCGTCTGATGCTTGATCTCAGCTTCTGTCTTGATCTTGGGGTTGTGAGTGCAAGCCCTGTGTTGGGCTCCATGTCCAACAACTTAAAAAAAAAGGAGGGGCACCTGGGTGACTCAGTTGGTTAAGTGTCCAACTGTGGCTCAGATCATGATCTCACAGTCCGTGGATCAGAGCCTCATGTTGGGCTCTGTGCTGACAGCTCAGAGCCTGGAGCTTGCTTCAGATTCTGTGTCTTCTTTTCTCTCTGACCCTCCCCTGCTTGCACTCTGTCTCTGTCTCTCAAAAATAAATAAATGTTAAAAATTTTTTTGAAAAAGAAAAAGAATTCCCATGGTCAAAGTTTGAGAATTTTGACTAAGCCAATCTTTGCTGCAACTCACCAAGAAAGAAGCTGAAGTATGCAGTGATTGCCACTCTGATTTGGCCCCAGGGCCAAGGATCTGAATTTCTCCTTTGATGTGGAGTCTGCGAGATCTAAGTTTGAATCCTGTGCCGCTTTGGGCAAATCATATAACCTTTTTGAGCTCTGGTTCACCTGCAAAATGGGTCCAATAGCTCACGCTTCATGGTCTTAGGTGAAAATTAAATGAGGTAATGCATATAAGACTCCCAGCAAAGTTATTACGTCAGAATAGATGCTAATTTAAAATATATGCCTTTATCCCTAATTTTGGAGTTAGGGATCTAAAGTGAAACATTCAAACACATGGGACTAGGAGTTAGAAGAAGCATGTCCTGCCACTTTCTGAGTAATCTTGCTGAGCCTCTTAACCAAAAGAAGTGTCTTTCTGATGTCTTCACCTTAAAAACACCAGCGTCATCATCACCATCATCATCAACAACAACAACCAAATCTGTGCTCTTTTATAACACATTTATGAGAATCAAGTTAGTTTTAAAACTTTTATGGAAACTCTCAAACATCACGCCATTTTATCCATAAATTCTTCATATGGGTCATTAATCAATAAGGATATCTATATCCATGCCTAAATTTACATCTGTCTATGTTTGCACATGCTGACCATGCTGTCATTATACCTAATAAAATTATCAACAATTCATCAACACAATTTAATGTTTCTCCACATTTCTTTTTTCCAGATTGTCTCAAAAATGTCATTTTCCCATTTGGTAAGATTGAGTCAAGACTCAAACAAATTGCACATTCTGTGGCTATTGTGTTATATCTCTTAAGTTCACTTTTACTTTATAACCCTCTCCCTGTCCTTTTTCTTCCAACCCCATACCATTGTTCTTTTAGAAAAAGGGGGTCATTTCTTTGCAAAATGTCCCACATCCTGGATTTTGTTGACTGCTTCATGGATGAGTCTTTTAACTTGTTCTTCTAACCCCTGTATTTTTGTAAATAGGTGGTTGGATCTAGAGGTTCAATTAAACACGGGTACAGTTTTTTTTTAGGGAGGATACTTCCAAGGTAGTGTTATGTCCTTGTATCACATGATAAGTCATAAAATATCTAGTCTTCCTCCTAGTAGATGTTTTAAGATTGATCAGTGAACACAGATGGTTTCAACATGATCCTTTCATTGTAAATTCCCCATCAACCATTCACTAATAATTTTAGCATTTGTTTTTCATCATTGGCTACACCCATTTTTGCATTAAGAGTTACAAGATGGTTGCCAATTCTGTCATTGCTTCTGCATTTATTAGCTATAATATTTCTATAAAGAAGATCTTTCTTTCATCAACTATTTGGTTACCCTGAAACACAGGAAAGGAAGGTTAAAGCATTTCTCACGGTTTTATTTATTTAACGAATATCCGTTGGGTGCCAGGAATGGTTCTAGTCATTGGGGACACAATAGGAAACATATCTCCACCCTACTGTTAGGAAGCTTATGGTCTAGGTAATACAGACAAGTAGATCAACAATTACCATATTGTGTAAGGTATTATGAAAGTATATAGTTCTATTGGGGTCCTTTTGGTCTTGGGGTTATTTGTTCCTCTATTACAGTTTTTATTTTTTTATTTTATTTTATTAAAAAAATTTTTTTTAACATTTATTCATTTTTGAGACAGAGAGAGACAGAGCATGAACGGGGGAAGGTCAGAGAGAGAGACACACACAGAATCCAAAACAGGCTCCAGGCTCTGAGCTGTCAGCCCAGAGCCCAACACGGGGCTCCAACTCACGGACTGCGAGATCATGACCTGAGCCACCCAGGCGCTCCTCTATTACGGTTTTTAATCTATTTTGTGTACTGTACAGATTTGCTAGGGCTGCCATAACAGAATGCCACAGACTAGATGGCTTAACAACAGAAATTTATTTTCTCAGAGTTCTGGAGGTTAGAAGTCCACGATCAAGGGTTGGTTTCTCCCGAGACCTCGCTCCTTGGCCTGCAGATGGCCACCTTCTTGCTCTGTTCTCACATGGTTTTCCTGTAGTCTGCGTGTTGTCTGTATCCTAATCTCCTCTACTTTGAAAGGTCCCCTGTCCAACTGGATTAAGCCCCACCCATTTGACCTCATTTAACTTAAATGACCTCTTTTTCTTTAATGTTTTATTATGTATTTTTGAGAGAGAGAGAGAGACAGAGCATGAGCGGGGGCAGGGGAGAGAGAGAGGGAGACACAGAATCCAAAGCAGGCTCCAGGCTCCGGGCTGTCAGCACAGAACCCGACACCCGCCCCGAACCCACGGACTGCGAAATCATGACCTGAGCTGAAGTCGGACGCTTAACCGACTGAGCCACCCAGGCGCCCCTAAATTGCCTCTTTAAAGGCCCTCTCTTCAAATACAGTCACATTTAGAGGTACTGGGGATTAGCATTTCTACGTATAAAATTGGGGGGATACAATTCAGCCTGTACCATATAGTAAGGCTGAGAATTTACATGTCTCTCTCCTTTACTAGCTGCGAGCCTCTTTAGGGACCTTCTATTAAACCTCATGAATGGGTCTAGTAAGTTTCAAGTAAGAGGTTTCTAGAAAGTTAAATCATAATGGAGAACACTCACAGAAAGCTGCATGAAGGAGAGATTAACACAGCTATTGTTTCTTGAGCACTTATTATGGGTCAGGTTATTCCCTTATTTCACTTTCAAAATGACCCTCAAACTTAACTTCTATTGCTGTCATTACCGTTCCCGCAGTTAAGGATGAGGAACTTGAGAGGAAAGAGAAGTTAGCTTGTCTGGGCTGCCATAACCAGTAAGTGCAGGATGCAGAATTTGAAGCCAGTGCTCGCAGTTTTGCCACAATATTATCCTGACCATGATATTTAGGGAAGTGTTTTATAAATAGTAGATCTCCATAAAAAGTTAGAGGTTAGTGTAGTTTGGTGGAAATAGCATGGACTCTAGAGTCAAAAATGGCCTCTATTTACTTTTCAGCTTCATCTCTCCCAGCTGAGTGGTCTCGGACTCCTAATTCCTCTGAGTCAGTTTTTCAACCGAGAAAATGGAAACAGTGATACGTGACTTGATGCCTTTCTGTGAGGGTTTGAAAGACTGTATATGGAGATCCTAGCACAATGTCTGAAAGAGTAGATTCTAGATCAGTGATAACTGTTATTCCAGACTCCTCGCAGTCCCTCACGTGCTTTTACACCCAGTGATTTTTTTCTTATTCGATGCTAGGTAGTTATCATCAAAGAATGGAGAACAAGGGGTAGCAGTAAGAGATTCCATTATTACAGCTGACCCCAGAGAGACAGATCGAGTGTGTAGATTCATTTATCAGCTCATTCCCACACGTTTATTTCATGCCCATGTTGTGTGAGCAACCGGGAGAGGCATGTCTGGGGGCAAGCAACAGACACAGAGGAGTGTGGCCTGCAAGGGCTTCACTTCTGCATGGTGATAGGTGTAGATGTGACAACACTCTCCATCCATCTACTTGCCAAAGTGGGCCAAATGCCATACAGTACGTGCAATCGTAGCAAAAGTATAAACTACACGAACCACCAGTGTCCTGCACTTTAAAAAAAAAAAATCCATCTTCAGTTGATAGAGTTGAGTGAATTTTGAGATGAAGCAAATGAAGACATTTCTTACAAACATTTCAACAGAATCCCAAATCACTCAGGAATGATTTTCAACTTGCTGCCTTTTAAGGGGATGCCGAGAGCTTTGACTTCATTGGGAATGTTCATTTGCCATAATTCTTTTTTTTTTTTTTCCGAAACTCATTAAATATTAACTAGATGCAGACTCTTCCTGCTCAACTTGGGGGAAAGCATCTTTTAAATATCTGTCAAGTCCGTCCCCATTACACGTAGAAACGTACCTAGTTGTGCGCCTCAAAATGCTCGTCTCCTTGCAGGAGTGCCATGGTATGTCACCCAGTGCCCATGCGAGGGAAGCACATGGACAAATAGTGGAGCACAAAATCTTCCCAGAAGTTTCCTGGTGCATTAAAACTGGAAGGCTTGATTTGGAAATTTCCCATTCAACCCTACTAAAGACTTGGGGGGTGGGGTGGGGAGAGAAAACCCACTTATCTTAAAGATTCATGATTCAAGCGCCTGATAGAATCTGCAGTTTCCATAGTGCTGGGCTCTAGATTTCCCTTTAATGTAATTAAGCCTCAAGATTTATGAATACAACAGGCCAGAACTTGATCCGTGTTCATTTTCAATTACTGCAGTGAAAGGGCCCTATCCAGATGTCTCTATTTACAGCATTCAGGCAGGCCGGACCAGGGGCCGAGGGGGGAGGGCCCACAAATTGTCACACTTGTTAATTCTTCACAGAGGATACTCAGCCGAGGTCCTGGCTTTGACCCTGTGACAAAAGGCTGGGGGCCCCCGGGGCAAGGGCATCAATGCTTCCAGGGACAACACAGTGACCCACGGGGGTCACTCCCTCTGCTTTGTAGGTATTTGTGTAATAATGGGGTCCATTCCTTATTTTTATTTCTGTTACAGTTCTGGGAGCATCCAAGGGAAAAAGACTGGCTCTGATGTGAAAGACAAACATATATAATGAGAGCATCAAGTGTCCCCTGGCAACAGTAACCACGATAAAATGCTACAGGGGAAATACACAGTATGCAGTGACCCACATAATCGGGCCTATTTTGGGAGCATTGTTTTATTTTTCTTTTGAAGGGTGTTGTGTTTCTTTTTCTTCCTTCCTTCTTTCTTTCTTTCTTTCTTTTTTTTTTTTTTTAATGTTCCCAGGTCTGCAATTTAGTTTTGTCGGGATGATTGGAACACAAGTGTCTTTTCTATTGTTACAGTTACAGTCCTGCTTGTGTGAGAGCAGGTTTTCAACCATCAAATACCCACCTGCCAGAGCAGCCTAAAATATTCCATTTTGTTCCCTTTATTTTTGCTTTAAAATATTTCTGTGCTTTCTATGACCATTCTACAGGTTTCTTAGGCGTGTGCTAAGTGTTTTCTTACATAATGTGGACGTTTGCATTGAGGTATCATTTTAAAAGGAAAATCTCACACAAAAGGCTTAGAAATAAGAGCCCAGCGGGAGACTCAGAACCTCTAATGAATGAACTGCCACCAGTAAAAAGCCCCAAATCCTACCCCACACTTTTCCTCTGTGGCGTGTGTCCAGTCCATCATTTCATATTCTCAACTCACAGACCAGAGTCGTTACCTTGAGGAAAAGAATGAACTGGGATATTGCTTTTGCTGAACAATAATTGGCTTGTTAATATATTAACATGATGCTCAGTAAAATGGACTTGTTGGCCAATTCTCTTCCATTTCAGAAGGTTGTTTCATGAAAGTACTACACATCTCTCCTTGATTAGCCTCTTTCAATCAGTTTTGGGTTTCTTTTTTTGAGTCATGACCTTCACAGGACTCAAATTCATTTCTCTCAGTTTAAAGAGATTTGAATAGAACAAGGGATCTTTTAAAAATAGAGTTTTCTCCCAGATTTATTCCATTCTTGCCTCTCAGAACAACACCTTTTTTTTTCTTTAAGAACTTATTTAATAATTCAATACCGACTCTAATCAAATTCAATACTTCATTATACATATATTTATCTCTCTGGCTCCATTGAATATATTTCAGATACAAATGGCATAATTCCTGACCATCTTATTTCTCTCTTTGGAAGATGATTGTACCAGGTGGATAGGACCAGAGAATAGGACTGAAGCTTTTTGTGATTAGTCATTCCTTCTGGAAAGCTCTTCTCTCGACAATTTTAGCAATTTATGTGTACCTTGCACAGACATCCTTGTGAACATTCAGGCAGCAAGCACCCTTCAGTTATGAGAGGGAATCATACCCCAGTGCTGTTTACTAAAACAGTTGTTTGGGAACAGCACTGAGACAATTCGACTGTATGCGAATATTTGCTTCCTCAAGTTGTTGTTACATCGTTCTTTCGCTATTTCTGATTGTCTGTTGATATTAGTATATCTTGTTTTCTTTTTTTTCCCCAACGTTTATTTATTTTTGGGACAGAGAGAGACAGAGCACGAACGGGGGAGGGGCAGAGAGAGAGGGAGACACAGAATCGGAAACAGGCTCCAGGCTCTGAGCCATCAGCCCAGAGCCTGACACGGGGCTCGAACTCACGGACCGCGAGATCGTGACCTGGCTGAAGTCGGACGCTTTACCGACTGCGCCACCCAGGCGCCCCAGTACATCTTGTTTTCTAAAGCATTTTAAAGTTCATGTGTATTTGGTCTTACTCTGCTTGTTGCCTCTTTACCTCTCTACATTCTTTCCCTCCCTTCTGTCTTTTTCTCATTTTATATCAGTCTCTGGATCCGACCCCCCTCCCCATGCCTTTATGTTTTTATGGTGATAACAACCATGTAAATGGGTGCGTATGAAGTACAGTGCACCTTTTCGCCTTTCCAACTTTTCCTTTGATTTCCAAAAAATGCAGTTGTGGACGAAATATATATCTGTATATAAATTTTGGATAGCTCTTCATAATTACGGAAGCTTTTGTTGCAGAAAACTCTCCACAAGTTCAGTTTTGTGCCGGAAAACCCCTTGGGTAAAATCCCTGCTGGGGGGACGCTGCAGAGATTTGACATCAGGTTTGGGCTCTAGGAGGCAGAGCTTGGGTAGTGCATCCCCAGAGGAGGCCCAAGATGGAAATCACCAAAAGTTGATTCTCAGATAAGGTTCTCTGAAAATGCAAAGGTCAGGCCAAGAGAACTTGGCAACTTGGCAAGAGAAGCCAAGTTCAGCGAAAGGGGTGGACATAAACACATCCAGAGGACTAGTGTGGGCAGAATTGGAGAATCTGGGGGTCCAGCCTGGGCAGGGGCCATTCCAAGAGCTGGGGTCACTGGGATACTTGCGGTCATCAACGGCAAGATCTCCTAAGTCTTACTCTGCCTCTAGTCTTTTTTATCCCATAAAATCTCCACATTTGGGGCCTCTCTAAATGTGATCTCTCTAAAATGTATCTTTGCTTGAAAAGTCACACTTTGGCTTCAAAGTTTCTACAGCCCCCCCCCCCCCCCGAGTACAGAATAAATTCCAAACTTCTTTACAAATATATAAATATAAATAAGTTCTTTTGCCATCTAATCCCTGCTTCCCCTGTAGGTTTTTTTTCTGCCGCTAACCTCCCTTTCTTCCCTCTGCTGCCATTTCTTTGAATTATTTCTCTGAATTGTGTGTGGTTCTGTGCACATGGCCGTCATCTTTCTGCCATCATATGTGTTGCCTCCCCACTTGTCAGTCTGGGCTAGGTTTGGATGGCACTTCCTTTAGGAAGTCTTCTGTGGTTTCCCAGGACCGGATAAATGACTCTCCTCTAGTGCAGCTGTCTGGGACGCATCTATTGAATTCTCTGTTTCACTGATGGGTTCAGAGAACCAGAAGCACATGTAGAAAAAACTCCAGACTTTTGTCAACAGTAGAGGCTGTTATATACAGTAAGTTATATAATATGGCTACCAAAACAAAAAACAAAAAACACCCCAAACCCCAAACCAAAAACTTAATGAGATGTTGCATATAGGAAATGAGCTTCTTGGAACAGTTTTAAGAAGTTTTCCTGCACTCTGCTTGGCAGTTGGCGGTAAATCATCAGTTTTTACTGCAGTGCATACGTGGGTTGATGCCAGATCCTCTTGCTGTACCCAAGTAGCGGCTTGCAATCTGGGGCTTGTTGGAGATCAAATCATCTTGGTAACATTGTGTGTTGTCTAAGAGTCTATAGGCTTTGAGTGAAGGCTGCACACCCCTGTCTAAGCAGAGCACATGCCTGCTGATATCAGGCTTTTCCCATCCTTGCTTTGGAATCTCCAAGACCCGTGCCTAGGTGTTGATTATTCTAGAAACCTGATTTTTGATCATTTTATTGAGAAAACAAAATGTTTTGCCAGTCAGTGAAAGGAGAATCTGGTTAGGTAGTACTTTAGAAATAGATCTGGATTGAGATTAATTTAAATACCATTCCCGTGCTAACTACATAAATACTATTCCAAATAGCTCTTGGCTGTAAGGCAGAGTAGCAAAGTTATCTTTTAAAAATGTCTTTGACAACAAAGTTGGATGAGACCAGAATCAGAGTTCAATTCCACAAATTTGTTAGTGTCAAGTGACTTTATTAGATGTTTTTTTTTCTCTTACTTGGATCTCATGTAATAAGATCCAGTCCATGAGTTCATTCAGCCAACCATTGGCTCATCTATCCTTTTATCCACTTACCTCCTCAGGCCTCCCACCCACCTATCAATCTGACCATCTTTCCTCCTATCCATCTCTGCATGCGTCCATTTATCTACCCGGGAAATATTTGTAAGCATCTACCCAGAATAAGGCCTTCTTAGTTACAGAGGGGACTGAAAAACAAGCAAGACAGTCTCTGTTCTCAAAGTACTTAAAGGTTACTAATGGGCTCTTAGATCATTACAATGGGGACCTGGATAGAGATAAGGAGAGAGAGTGTGTCAAGGCAGAGGACAGACTATGAATGCTGCTTGGAGCTGGGAGTGTGTGAAGCATGGTGGGATAAGTGAGGTGTGTGCATGCGGTAGGGGTGGGGGTCTGCGGGGGGGGTTGACTAGGGGAGAATGGTGGCTCTGGCTGGGAAGGTGGTCTGTGTAAAGACACAGAGGGACTTAAATGCCAAACCAAAGAGTGTGGAGAACCTTTGGTGATTTCTCACCAGGGAAAATAACGTGACGAGTAAGTAGTCTTCAGGAAGATCCATCTGGTCAATTTGGGAGAGGGACTGGAAGAGAGAAATAAGAGAGAGATAAGAGGCAGAGAGACCGGTTAGTGCTTCCAGATCATTAAGTTTACTTTGATTTGGGTCACTTACAACACATGGACTGGGCCACAGTTAAGTTAGGGGACTTTCCCATTAAAACTACTCAGGTACCGGTCATATTTCAGGGATAGAAGATAGAAGTTATGTTTATGTTACTCTTTTTAGCTGATGTTCAATGTTGACTTTCCCCTAAATGTTGAGGAGGGTGATTTATTTAGTCACAAGAATTTTTCTGGAACATTGAGCTGGAACATTCAGGTAGGTTTTGCTTAGGAGGAAGACACAATTATCAGGCACAAGTTTGCGAGTGGGGGAAGGAAAAGTCCTTTCTCTTAGTAAAATAACATCGACATTAGAAACCAATCTTTTGTCCTTGCACATACTAGTTGTAATATCTTTTATGTAACTACTGTGATGACAAATATTTGACTCATTAGTGATGTAGTTTTGAAACACAATGCTCTGGGTAGGGAAGGCTAAAAGAGAAGTGAAGAATTTTGAATCCGTTCTCAAGGTCACCAATATAAAAGAAAACAAAATCAGAACCATGCAAAGTACGGAACAGTAGATTCTTCTTACAGAGTGGCTAGGATGTTTGTAAAGTTATTTCAGGGCAAAATATCTTTGCTGTCTCGGGAGCAAACTGTTTCAGCTCCCTGCATACAGCAGTAAACGGCATGTATGTGAATAAACTTGCTCCTTTTTGGGGAGCGGACCATTTTAACGCTTTCTCCAGTATCAAGAAAATGTCTTGTCCCCACGAATTTATTATTCCTGCATAGCCCCATTGAAGACAACCTAAAACCTCACTGCAGAAATGTTCTCTGGTTACCACTGGATTTCCAGCCTCCCAAGGAAGTTGTCCTAGTATGTTGAGCTCGGCCCAGGTCTGTGTGTCATCCCCTAAAATGTACTGAACCTTTTGGTTCATAGAATTCTCTCTCAGATCTTGAGGGCTTGCCCAGCTCCTCACATCGACTGAAAAACTCTGCGAGTCAAAACCCTTTTCCTACATTGCATTTATATCAACTTCTGTATTATCTTATATAAATGTACATACCTTTATTGAAGAGCACACATTTTAATTATAAAAGAACCAGCAACCCAAATGATACCCCAGCTACACACATGAACACACACTCAGTTGCAAAAAGGCTGGTAAGAAACATATTGGGAGTGCCTAGGTGGCTCAGTCGGTTAAGCGTCCAACTTCTGCTTAGGTCATGATCTCACAGTTCGTGAGTTCGATCCCTACATCGGGCTCTGTGCTATCAGCACAGGCACACTTCGGATGCCTTGTCCTCCTCTCTCTTTGCCCCTCCCCAGCTCCTTCTCTCTCTCTCTCCCTCAAAATAAATCAAAACTAAAAAAATAAAAATAAAAAAAACACTTTGAAACAAAGACAAAGGTGTCTCAGTAATTACCACAAAGTCATCAGGACCCATCAGAAGAACAAGAATACTTGCAAGAGAAGACAGAGGGGGTTTTCTCTTCCTGGAAACGGGCGAAAAATGAATAAAATTTGGCACTTTCTCAGTGTAACAGCTGTGCCTGTCTCCGCAAGAAAACACCATCAAGCAATTCGTGAATTCATGTTAAATAATTGCTCTTCACGTAAGGTGACCATTGTGTTCTGTCCCTCATTATGAATATCTTGTGGTCTGATTTTCAGCACATTTAATCCTGTTCAAAACCAAATTAAACTCTGAAAGCATATGTTACTGTAAAGTATGAGTCACAGACTGTCATGATATTTTGCAGAAGATTATTCAGCAGCTGTCTTAAAAATAAAAAAAGCAAAGAGCTACATCTACGCGATGCTTGTTATGTGCCAGAGGCTGTATTAACTGATTTGGGGCCAACGTTAGGGGAGTGTGGCTGGGGACACATGAGGTCTGCGTTCAAAGGGTCTGGGATTCGAACCCACAGCATCACCTCCTATCAGAGAGGCGAGCTCACCTGAAGGAGGACCTGCTTCACTCTCCAGAAAATGCCCGCAAGAGACCATCTGGCTGACCCCCCGGGGAGGCCCCACATTCCTGGGCAGTGCTGGGAAGAGGGGAGACCATCAAGAATAGCCCACCTAGGGGCACCCGGGTGGCTCAGTCCCTTAAGCCCCTGTCTTCAGCTCAGGTCATGATCTTGTGGTTTGTGGGATCCAGCCCCCCATCAGGCTGTCTGCTGTCAGCATGGAGGCAGCTTCAGATCCTCTGTCTCCCTCTCTCTCTGCCCCTCCCCACTCTCTCTCTCTCTCTCTTTCAAAAAAAAAAAAAAAAGAAAGAAAGAACAGGCCACCTAATGGCTGTGGTGTTTCAGTCTGTGGTTTTCTACCAGTAGCAGGGTTGAGTGGGTTGAGGGACATGTGAGACAACGTGAATGTGCAGTTATAGAACGTATTAATTTCATTGACCAGAATCTACAAGAAAGGAAAGGGGCCCCTGACACCCAGGCATTTTTAGACACGCATGCTGGAATTTACAATTTAAACAATTACTCCCCTCTAAATATTGATTTGTTTTTATTGCTTCTTCTTGATTTCCATAAAGTACCCCCCGCCTCATTCAGGGGAGTCTCACAGGGCTGTCTAACTCTTTGACCGAAGGAGGCATATTCATCACCGTTTTTATAACCACTATCATTATGGTGCCTGGACTACCTTCGTTGCTGGCCATGCAGCCCTCTCTCGGGTGACACCGGGTACATACAACTCCGGTGTGCTCCTGACATCTTATAGACCCATTCGGTCTGACATTCGTAGGTTTCCACTGCCCTTGTATGTTGTGCTTGGTGAAGCCTGGCGTTTCCTCAGATTATTAAAGTTAATTTCTCAGATACATCTTTAACTTGATCACTTCACATATGTCATGGTAAGTTTTATTTACCACATGAATTCCCTAACATCTACTTCATCAGACTGTGATTAAAAGAGCTAACTGGTGTAGATGCTTGGCACAGCGTAGGTGTTTGATAAATGCTCGCTTTTGTTATTAGTCACTGGAGATCACAGCGCCAGCAAAGGAAGGAAGAGACAAATGAAACATGTCAGGCTCCAGAGCCCAGGCTTTCCCCACCTCACACACAACTCGGCCTCTCCTGTGAACAGAAAAGCCAAGTTCACTCTTTGATATGGAAGATTAGTATCTCTCAAATTTTTGTTCTGGCTCATCTGATAAACACCACAGCACGTGTTTGTATTACAATCATATTTATTTGGTTATCACTGTTTCGTTGAGGGAAAAGAATCTCAGTGTTTAGCTTCAAGGCTCTTAATAATAAAGGGCTTGATGTTCAAAGTATTCTCATTTTGATTCTGACATATGACATTTTACTTGTGCTCATTCAAAGGTTAAAAATTTGGACCTAGTTAAAATGTTAGTGAGCAGAAAGAGTTCCAGAACATGCGCTTTATGAAGCTGGGGTATCAGATGGCGTTTGCTGCCTTGGTAACAAGTCCAGTTGTGGCACCTGTGTTTCTGTGTCATCTACTTAATTATGCTCTACAAACTCAGAGCACCCTAGTTAGTTGCGAGGTCTCATTGCATTGGTCATTCAGGCCGTTACCAGGGGAAACACTATTGGGCTCCTTTATGACTTATATTTAGAGTAGGAGTAAGGTATGGAATTCCAACAATCAGTTTTATGTCTCTCTCTCTTTCCAATTGTGCTTATCAGAAATTTAGTTTCTGTAATTTTACTTTTGGATAGAACTCCATTTTATAGTACCTGGCGGTGCTATATCAAATGGAAGAAAATTAGAGGGTTCTGTGAAGAATATACTGCTATAGTTTTGCATAATAAAATCGACAAGTAAGTCTTCCTTGATCATTAGTTTGCTTATTGGGGCAGTCGGTTAAGTGCCTTGGCTCTGATCACGATCTCACGGATTTGTGGTCTGTGTGCTGATGGGCTGCATTCGTCTTCTAGCTGATGGCACAGAGCCCGCTTGGGATTCTGTGTCTCCTTCTCTCTGCCCCTCCCCTGCTGGTGCTCTTGCTTGCTCTCTCTCTCTCAAAATAAATAAATAAATTTAAAATAAATAAATAAATAAAGTGTTTGCTTATTAAGAAAGATTAATAGGGTTCAATATATATCCTTGTTAGAAGATTGATTTAAAAAAATTTTTTAATGTTTATCTTTGAGAGAGACAGAGAGAGTGAGTGGAAGAGGGACAGAGAGAGGGGGAGACACAGAATCCAAAGTAGGCTCCAGGCTCCCAGCTGTCAGCACAGAGCCCAACTTAGGGCTTGAACTCATGAACTGTGACATCATGACCAGAGCCAAAGTCAAATGGTCGACTGTTTGAGCCAGTCAGGTGCCCCAAGATTGGTGTTTTATTTTTGGGTATGTAGCAAGTTAATTAGTTGCGTATTCACTTGATATAATGGATAAAACTGGTAAAGGAATCTGCAGTTGTGCAATGCACTAGAATAGACGGGAGAGTGTGGGAGCGACACAGCAGAGTATTTTTCTGTACTTCTATCTCGAAGAGAAATAAAACAATAGTGAAAGCTACTGGGGGTATATTTTGAGGAAACATCTTAATTCAAATCCGCCTGATTTAGTAGCTGAGTATCCCTGGGACTGCCAGCTAATCTTTCTGTTTTCTCACCTGGAGACAGACTGTCATACCTACTCTGTAGGGTTGTTGAGATGTGTTCAGTCACTGCTGATCCTACTTTCTCCTTAACCTAGTGCTTGACTTTCAAGACAGGGAATGGATATGAGCTTAGAGGCTCTTTTACTTTTAGCCCTGATTTGCTGATCAAAGGTTGCTCTGAACTCTAAGAACAAGAACTTCTCTGGGAATAATTCTCACGTGCCCTGGTCTCCCAGCTGTTCTTGCTGGACAAAGTTACGACCCCAGATGTCCTCCTCATAGCTCTTTTCTAGGCATTACTTAGGGCTAATATGGTAAACACGGGCATATGTTTCCCCATCCACCCTGGAACTTGCTTGTGCCCATGATAATCATGGCGCTCTTTCCCAAGATCCCTGGGAAAGCTCAACATCCTGGTAACATTCCAGGGAGCCGCTGCCAGTTGATCTGAGCTGATGTTCAAGTTGAAGCTGATTTTTTGTGCTGACCAAACATCCCTGCAGGAAAAAATTTACAGCATACAAATTTGAACACAAGGATCTTGACTCAGAGATGGGCACACAGATATTTTTACCTTTTATTTACACAAGCATGGAGAGATTAAATGAGTTGCTCAAAATCCCAAGTTGGTTGAAGAACCAGTATTAAAATTGGGGGGCTCTTGATCTCAAAATTAAGGCTCCTCTCAGTCTAAATTTTCACATTTTTGCTTATTAAAAGGTTGTCCCACTGCAAATGAATGGCTGCAGGAAACAGTGACTCGGAAGTCTTTGTGGGATGTCCAGTTATAGCCTGGATGACAGAGAAGGGGAGTGTTAGAGGGGGGCTCAGACATCAGCTGGGATCTTGGATTAAATGATCCTTAATATGTCTTCCGGGCCCCAGATTCCAAGATTCTCCTAACAGGGTCCCTGAAGAATGCAATTTCCTAAACATGAAACATCTCAGGAAGTAAGTTCCATGTCTGGGGCTCATTTGTAATTAACCATGCAAGATTCTAAATAAAATTTGGGTTAATTAGCTTTTGTCTGGTTGCATGAAACACAGTTAGCACTTCTGACCATGTCAGTGCATTTGCTCATGGAAACGTTGTTAGCAGACTTGTGAAAACGGAGATTTAGAAAATAAGGATTGCTATGTCAGTACCTCATGGTTTTAAAGTCAGGGAGCTCCTGAATGCATGACCAGATATCACTTTCTTTTTGGTAGGGAAGAAATCTTACTCACTTAAATACCATGTTTAAATAGGCTGTATAAGAAAGTTGGCAACTTGAGATAATCCTAGAATACGAAATTTCAGAAGTGCACATCTGTCCATTTCTGACAACAATGAATGTTAAGTAGATTTTCAAGGTTTTTTTTTTTTAATGGATAACACAGTTTTGTTCTTATTGAACCTTAAAAGCCATAGTGAGCCTCTCTTGTCTCCCACCTTCCCCTTCCTGTGCTGTAAATCTAACTTCCGCCTGTCCTATTGTTCAGAAAAAAGCAGCCATATTGTGCTGATTGCTATAAAATTAAAGCAGAAAGAGAGAGGCACAAATGTGGGAGCCCATCTTACCAGCAGGGATACCGCTATCTTTTATTTTGCATTTTGGGAGGGTCAGAAAGTCATGACAGGCATCTGACCTCTGATAACCTCTTCAGTGCTTCTGTGTGCAGTTTTTGGGGGAAGAACTTAATTAAATACAATTGAATTTCCCTGCTAACATTGCCACTGAAAAGACTCCTTTTAAATGGCTTGGTGTTTGCTGGTGAGGAACAAACAAAGATGCTTCTTTTGTTCCTCAAAGAAAAGTTAGCATATGTTAGTTAAGGATTTGTGATTTTCTTTTGACTAGCCTGGCGGGTTCCTAAAAAATTCAATGAGTCTTCTGAAATGGGACCCACAATAAAAGATAAAGCATATGAAGAGCTAAAACCCTAACTCTTCTTATTCCTGATAATTTTTGTGAAGGTTAATGCTTTTAAGACTTTACTAGGTTTGTTTATGCTCAAATAAAAATGAGGATCTTAGATTTATAATGTAGTTGCTAATACTTGGCCACAAAAAATATAACTTGTCCATCTCCCGCATTCTCCAGCTACCAGAGGAAGAGAAGAACTGCCAGCAGATGCATTTCTAGTACTTTCTGTTAGGAAACTGTTACAAGAGGTGTTGAGAAAGAATGCACAGTTTTTGGTTACAAGCAATTTCTCACATATAGTAATTGTTGATAAGAAGCTCATCTGCAAGTTACACATCAATAAAAAGCAATAACTACATAAATATGTGGCTTAAAATCCATTTTCCCATTGTTATTCTTGGGCTTCTGAAACCAGGGGAATTGGAGAATCAATTTTATAATCATGACCTACAGAAAGAGTAAATTATTTTATTCAAGTTTGCGTCTTGGTGCTTATTTTGAGAGGAATCAGGTTTATGTCTTAGATTCAAAGAATCTTTTAATCCCACATGATTTTGTTTTCCTTGAAGAGAGGATTAGAATGAGGAATTGGTGCTTTTGAATTTAAAGTTGACTATTGTGTGTGTTAAGCCCACTTCCTCAACTCACACCCCCTTCCTCTGTTTCTGAGCTTTCTCAGGTCTCTCTAATTATTTAGGGGGTGAAGGAAGTCACCACTTGACCCTGCTGACCTGTCTGGCTTCTGTATCATCTCTTGTTTAACACCCTTGGTTGAACTCCTGAAAGTAGTATGTGTTATACCCATGGCTTTTCTTTCCAGATCACTGTGTCTCCAGAATCTAGTTTCTGTGTTCACCCATGTACCATGTACTATGTACCCCAGCTGCAGTCACCAACACTGGGGCTACCATGTACGTTTGGAAGTGAGTATTCTACACAAGCTTTCCAGGACAAGGGGCTAAGTGGAGGCTGAAATCCAGAGACATTTCCTGGCCCCACCAAACCCTGTTGTAGGGATGTAACAGTCCAGAGGGGTCAGCGTTTTATTTTCTGGTTTTTTTTTTTGTACTTTTCCCAAAGTCTCCATAGTGCTAGCTGTGGCTTTGTCAACAATTCCCTTGACCCCAGTCTCAGCCTTTCCTGTCTGATCTTATTCTTCCAAATCTAGACCTTTAAAAAGATAATAAATAAGTATCTGATCAAGAGTGAAATCATTAGCAAACTGGTGTGGCCACTCTAGAAAACAGTATGGAGATTTCCTCAAAAAATTATAAATAGAACCACCCTATGGCCCAGAAATTGTACTACTAAGTATTTACCCAAAGGATACAGGAATGCTGTTTTGAAGGGGCACATACACCCCAATGTTTAGAGCAGCACTATCAACAATAGCCAAAGTATGGAAAAAGCCCAAATGTCTATCGACAGATGAACAGATAAAGAAGATGGCATATATACAATGGAATATTACTCGGTGATCAAAAAGAATGAAATCTTGCCATTTGCAACAACGTGGATGGAACTAGAGTCTATTATGCTAAGCAAAATAAGTCAGAGAAAGACAAGTATCATATAATTTCACTCATATGTGGAATTTAAGATACAAAACAGATGAACGTAAGGGAAGGGAAACAAAAATAAGATAAAAGCAGGGAGGAAGACAAACCATAAGAGACTCTTAAATACAGAGAAAAAACTGAGGATCATTGGAGAGGTGTTGCGTTGGGGGATGAGCTAAATGGGCAAGGAGCATTAAGGAGGACACTTGCTGGGATGAGCACTGGGTGTTATATGTAAGTGATGAATTACTAAATTCTATTCCTGAAAAAAAAAAGGTAAAGGTACAACGCTAAAAAAAAAAAAAAAAAGAAAGTTCAACCTTGTGCAATATTTGGTTGCATGTTAGCAACGGGTTTGTGAGATGCCATAGTCCTATATGTGACCTACCAGTTAGAACCATGGATCCAGCTAGTAGTGGTGATTTCTGTGAAGAAGACAGTCTGTGTTACCTTTGTTAAGAGAAAATTACCCAAAACTTGGAAATAAAGTAGAAGAATGAATATACAAAGAAAAAAAAAAAAGAGAGAGTAAAATCATTAGTTTTTTAAGGGGACAAAATTTTTTTGTAAACTGGATCCTGTCCAAGGTTGTTAAAATCTTAAATCACCATGGGATTGGATGGGTCATTTTTCTGTTTATTGAGCAAAATTCTAGTTGAGGGAAGGAAAAATCAAGGCTGGAATCCTTAAAAAAAATGCCATGTCAATTCCTTATCAGATCAATCCTGCCTCCCATTCCACAGCCCAGTTGCTGAAGTCCTCAGAGCACAGGCAAAGAACAAAGCCTGTACGACCAGGCAGACCCATGTTGGAATCCCAGGGCCACCACTTAGTGATATGGCCTTGGGCTGTCATAAATCCTCTGGGCTTCAGAGTTCTCCTCTACAAAATAGTGATAAGAATAGGCGCCTCTCCGTAGTTCTTTGGTGGAGGATTAGGGGAGCTATTGGAGGGACTCACCTCCCATCTTGTGGAGAGTTGGGATATTCTCACAATGGAGACGTTTCCCCATGCTGATTATCTGCTAATGATACTCTTACTTCCTCTTCTTCAACTAGATATTTTTTTTTGCTCAAACTTCGGGATTCAACATCTCTTCCAAGAATTGTCTCCTGATATTTTTGGCTTGACTAAACATTCTTCTTAGCTCTGGGTTAGTTGCTCCTCTGGTAACTTAAGCATCTTTTTTATCATAGATTTTATCCTGCTGTGTTGTAATCTCCCTGGGGGACACTTATGGAGGTTATGCTTCATTTACGTTTACATCCTGGGTGCTTAATGTAGTGCATAGTATTTCGATGATTATTTGGTAAACTCAGTTGTCTGGATTTCAACAGCTGGAGAAATGTTAAAAAAAACAGCTATGGCAGCTGGGAAGCGCATATTATGGAGTAGTGGGGACTGAACCATTTTCCTTGCATATTTCATTTCTAACGAGTATTCATTCCTCATTCTTAATTTCTGGACAATTAAACTTTCCAGGTTTCTTCTTGGAGAGGAACTGACCTATTTCCAAGGGTTCAGTTACCTCTGGTCCTGATCCTACAAACTTTTCAAACCAGTTACCTACTACAAAGCTGAGTAGATCAGCACCTTGCTGAATGGAACTCAACATCGCCTGGGAGCTTACTATAAAGGCAGAGGGTGAGGCTCCACTCTAGACCTCCTGAGTCAGGATCTGCATTTTAACTAGTTTCCCAAGTGATTTCAATATGCTATAAAATGTAAGAATCGCTCGATTGGTAGCAAGTGCTTTTAAGAACAGTGTATTCCTTGAATATCCTTTATATAAACGTATTTGTCTGTGAAGAATCAGGAAAAGGTATTAGGATTGTTGCAAAGAGTATGAGATAGGACACTGATAGATCAATGAGGTCTTGGTCAAAACCAGGAAGTAATTCTGTGACCAAGAAAACCTCAAATAAAACACTCCATATTAGATCAGAACAAGGCAGACAATCTAAATATTTTAAATGGTTTCAAATAAGTGAGAAATGAATTTTTTAGCTTAATGTCTTGATCTTATGCTAGGAAATAAACATGTTTATATTTTTAAAGAAAGGCCACATTTCTAGGAAGAAACATACACACCCCATTGTGGCAAACACATTTTTTTTTTTTGGTAGCAGTTAAATGATCTAAGTGAAGATTTCAGAGCTCTCTCCTAGTTTCCGTTTTCTGTTCCAATCCCTAGGCAAAGCAAGTATTTGCTTTTAGCATAGTTGATACCCAAGCACTTTGCAAATGTTTCCACAAAGCCAGCTGCCCTTTATAGATCCCCCTGGGAACCTTTCTTTTGGTTACTAACCCTCAAGCGCCCACAACCCCTGTTTGCGAAGGTATTTGTCATATGGGAAGGGCTCATGAATCTTCAGATCTTTTCCGTGAACATGTTCAAGACTCCAGTCTGGAAAACTTTTTGCTTTGGCTCAGATCTTTGGGCTCATCTGAAGACTAGGTCCTCCAGCCTAGTCATAGATTGTAGCCCTTGGAAAGAAAAAACTAAACCAAACAACACCTCTGTAGTATGTCTTGGCTAACTCTTATAGGATCGAAAGTTCTGAGAAAATTCATCTTGAAAGCTTTATTGGATTCCAAATGTAGTTTTGGAGCAAAGTTTCTCATTATGAGTGTTGGGGCCACGTGGAATCTTGGGTTTACTTGCTTTGTCTCTTCTCTAGTTCAGTCCTGATTTTTCCCTGGGGCGGTTCATTCATTATACCTACCATTGAACCTCATTTTTCTTCTCTTTCCTGAGTGCATTCAACGATGGACCTTTAGATTGAATAAAGGACTATAGTCAAACGCTGGGGGAATCAAGTTGCAAGATTGTCAGTGACAGAGACCTGGTAACTCCTGAGATGTAGTGGCTGTCCAAGAACCTGACTATGGATTCAGGTTTTACTGTTCACACATCTAATAGCTATTTCAATTATGTAGACGGTGTGTGGGTGTACGTGTGCATCTATGTGCATGCCTCTGTGCGCAAACAGAACAAAAACTTGAACTCTCCAGCACGTACCACCTGTTTTCACATCATTGTTGTTACAAAAGGGTTTTCTTTCTTTCTTTTAATTAGCTGAGCTGTCCTATTTTTCAGTAACTTGCCTCTTCCCTAACATATGGGCTGTAACCGTATTTCTTTTCATTAGACCTGGGCCTTGTTTGTCATTTATACCATACTTTTGCCTTTCTCTTTCATTTTGAAAGAAAGAGAGGTTTTTCTATTATTTTAGAGCAAAGCACCTCTGGTTTATGTGGCGACTCTTGTGGCTTTCTAAATGCACTTGATTTAGCTTTCAATGTGTAATTACTGCCAAACAAGTTAATTGCTTTATAACTGTCCAAAATTCCCTGGTTTAATTTTGCTTTCATTTTCCAACCTTCATTATACATCCACTGTTCAACATAAACACAAATGATTGTTAATGAATGCCTAATGCCATATTCATTAGAAAATCAGGTTAATGACTGGCAATGAATATCCCAGCTCCTTTATTCTTTCAAGACATTTTTTTTTTTGCTTGTTGATTACAATAGTGTTTTTGTTTACAAAGAAATCCTACCTGCATTATAGGCTTGCTTAAAAGTTTAAGATAAAGCTTTTCTAAGAAATCAGATAACCCCAATCCCTGATTCTTCTTTCTGCGTATGGGTGCCTTTACCCTTTAGAAGGAGCCTCCTATAAAATGGAACAGTCAGAATGCACATGATTTCCTTGGACTGTCATAGATAGCCTGTTGGTTATCATGAAGCCTTATTGTTTGGAGAGCAAAAATCTCAGGATTGCTGTGTACAGGTGTTTAGGTGGTGCACTGAACAACCTTAAGAGGTATTGTTTGCTTTACACTCTGAATGATGCCACCTACTTGTGCTACCATATAACTCAGAGCAGTGACACAAGAAATCTCCACTGAAATAAGAAGTGTGCATAGTAGTGTGGTTTGGGACAGCATTTAGTGCTTGGTGCTGACCACCGTGGACAAGGGTTATCTCTACTCAGAAGACTACCAGATAGGGTTGGAATGAGTGGTAAGAAGTCCACTGAGGAGGAGAATGGAGGTACACATCGTGGAGATGGGCCTTACTCTCCACCTGGCGATTCTTGTTTTGTGAGACCCCTTCCTTTCCCCACAGATGTGGGGTTACTTTCTTAAGAAAACTTGACTTCTGGGTTTTGACGGCCATTTGTGTGCTGATTACTGAACAGGGGATTACGTGTGGACCTAAACACAGAGCCCAGACTTTTGTCTCTACGTGCTTAGGTGGACTCGTGTGGTTTCCTCATCTGTCAAATAAGGATGTTGGGGATGTAGTATCCCTTCTAGCTCTTGTGCTCTGTGACTCCTTTTGGGATCATAATAAAGTCCATCTGCATTCTTTAAAACGATTGATTGGATGCTTACCGTTTACCTGGCACAGAGCTGATGCCAGGGATCCTGGCTTTGTGGGAAGACAAATAAGTGTGGCCCGATGCCCCCCATTACACCTGCCAGGAAGTACAAGTGTGACACACAGTACCAGTCATTGTCAGTGCTCTGGAATCTTGTGATGCTCCCCAGTCTCTTTCAATCTTCTTTCTTTCTTCTTCCATCTGGAACCTTCTTCTACTTCTCTTGTCACCTTCCTTTAGTCGTGGTACTTTGATCTCAGAGACATCCCTGTCTCTTTCGGTTTTGTCTCTTTTTGAGGTTCTGCTCTCCACCAGCCAGATCTGCATAATCCACACTCCTTGGCTGCACGCATGTCTGTACTCCACGTGGCTCTCCTTCATCACATCCAGTAGTATTGAAATTTCGTGTGGTTCTTTGGGTTCTAGCTTCTGCCTTGGACTCTAATCTCCTCAAGGAAAGGAAGTGGTAGACTATTGCTTTTATGGTGTCTAGACATTTGCCAGTGTCCTGGTAA
Organism: Prionailurus bengalensis; assembly: GCF_016509475.1. NCBI lineage: Eukaryota > Metazoa > Chordata > Mammalia > Carnivora > Felidae > Prionailurus > Prionailurus bengalensis. The sequence continues at coordinate 123,558,356 of NC_057358.1, read as the reverse complement.
TAGGTCTGTTAAGGTATTGTTATCATGACAACGGGCTCCTCAGGCCAATAAAAGGCTGAGGCACAATTTTAGCAATATATTAACCACCAAAAAAAGGTCAAGAACCCTGAAGATTGTGACTAATTCAACAAAAATAGTATTAAATTGAAGAGCAAAAGTATGAAAATAAATCCTGATGTTATCTTATTAAGGTTTGGTATTTTAATATTAAAATTACAAGATTCCCTACCTTTGTCACATCCTCAGGGGTACCTCTTCTGACTCCTGAGTGGACCTATTGTGTGTATATTTGTATCAGTCAGGTTTCTGCTCTGATCATTCTGCATAACAAACAACTCCAAAATCAGCGATTTTTCAGCATGAGGCATTTGTTTCTTATTTATGTTCCCTGGTCTGCATGTTGGGCTTGGCTCTGCTGGGCTCAGCTGGGATCGCCTCAAGGCTGTGGGTTGGGGTCTAGTCTGTTACATTTGTCTCCTGGGTCTAGGAAAAGTAACTACTTCGGGCATGTTTTTTTTCTCGCTAAGACGGAAACACAAGGGGCCAAGGCAAACTCTGCATGTGCATTTAAAGCCTCTGCTCATCTCACTGGCTAGAGCAAGTCACAGGGCTTAGCTCCACATCAATGAGACAAAGAAACATTCTTCATTTACTCAAGCGGGAAGTACTTCAAAGCCTCCCGGCAAAGGATGTAAATGTTTAAATCTATTTCATCCTAATACAGTATAATGTTCTTAAAATACTTTGTCTTTCTCATTCATGCATTTGTCACAGTTGAAAATTTGCATTTATTTGTTTTATTCTTTAGCCACTACCTGTGTTTACTTCTGGACTTTTGAAGGTAGGGATTTGTGTCTGTCTGCCTTCATGGTTGATCCCCCAGCCCCTAGCACAGTGTTCTGGACAATATCAAGTACTCAACAAATGAAGAGCCATTGTTCAAATGAATTAGCTTATAATCTACCTAAAAATCATCTCAGGAATGGAAATATATCTTTGTGAAAATTACTGAAGTGATACTAAGTGCCTTGTAGCAAATCTTTCAGAAATCCCCTTTTGCTATATTCCCATGGTGAGACATGCAGCCCTCTCCCATGCAGATGTGAGTTAGCAGAGGGGGACTGTGGAGTTTAATTGTTTGGGGTTCAGTTGCTTGATACATGGGAAACTATGTTCCTTTATATCTGTTTTTTTCTTTTTTTTTTACTTTTTAGCTGGGAAGGATTTTTTTTTATTTCAAAATAAGGAGAATATTGAAACACATCCTATGGAACTTTGGATCTCTGTCTGGGATTTACACTACCTTTTTATCCTGTATACACAGATATGTATCCTGAGAAAATAACATTCATTTGATAAAACAACTGGCTTGTATCAAACAACTAGGAATCACAGCGCATCAGGTGTATGTGCAGTGCTTGTCCGTGGCACAATGTGCAGAAACTAGGACAAGAGTTCTATCTAAAATAAGCAATAAAAATAAACAATTGAGTTCATTCATCATGCAAAAGGCTGACTGGTTAGTGATGTTCTCCCCCATCCCACCTTGTACCCACTGGTTCCTAGCGCTCTCCTCACGGTGAAAGCCACAGTGAGTGTTGCTGCAGCGTGCCTATGCATGCCTATAAATGACTGCAGTGTGCACATGGAGATGGTCACCATGGCTGGCCTGTCCAGTTGTCATGGAGCTGTGGTAGCTTCCCAGGTTTCAACCTACCAGAGCTGTGTTTACAAAAGCAGGATTGGGAGAGAAAGAACCTTTCAGCCAGCACTTAAATTTACATCCTAGGGGCTCCAGTTGCCTTCCTTTCCTTCCTATTTACCACAGAGGGAATGGCAATGTCTTTTGGAGAAGACCACAGAGCTCACTGACACTGATGACATCCCAAGCTCTGAATTCCTGCTTGCTGAAAAGTACCATATGGGGACTGCAAATAGGATTCAAGGGCAGAAATCCAGGGATGCGGGACATCATATTTTAAGAGTAAGGAAAAAGACCAGAGGGAAGAGGAGAAACATAACCTAGTTGAAAAACATGCTCTGGTTTTCTAACTGTTCTTCTACACCACTAAACAGCAAGCACAGGAATCTAGACAAATAAGGCACCTGAAGTATGCCGTTTCATCCCTTATTTTTCCATTTGAATTTCAGGCAGTTGACCTCTTAAGAACCTTTGCAACTAAAGGATTCCATGAGTCCCAGTATGGACTGTGTTGAGGACGGAAGAGACCCCGAGAGAGTCCCTGCACTGCTGTCATTCCACCACTAGTACCTTAAAGCTCCAAGGAGGCAAAGCTTTGTGGGAGGGGACCACAGGCCCATTCACTTGACAAGCAGTGACGCAAGTCACAGTGAGGATCGGAGGTTGTTAATTAGCTTATAGTACAGACATGTAAGGCCTCTCAAGCTTACAGACAGGTGCCACCTGGGCACATACCGCCCTCTTCTTCCTGCAGCTGAAGTGAGCACTGGGCCACCGTGAGGTCAGGGGCTTGGCACCAGCTGGATCCTCTTTCAGATTGTTTCATCCCCTCTTTTTCTCTTCCCCTTTTTTCTTTCCACGTTTGTGTGACTTCAGAGGAATTCTAGAATAGGACTAGAACATTTTAAGATTTGTGTCTTTAAAAGATTTTCCTATTATTTGTCATTGTCTGTTTTATATTGACTATTATATGCTTTATTACCTATTATATATTATGTGTTCTATATTGTGCGTTGCACATTATATATTGTATATAACATACCTTATATAATAGGTTGGGCATCCTGTCTAATATATGGCCATATATTATAGATCAAATGGTCCATATTGTATATGTGTGTATTCTAATTTTACACATTATATATTACATATACTGGCTGCCTTTGGTCAGGAGTCTGTTCTGAAAGCAACAGTAAAGAAAAACTCTTTACCTTCTAAGAGCCTGTCAGATAAGGAGGAATATAAACAATGGAAAATTAGCAAACAAACAAAAAATAAATCAAGTAATTGCAGGGAGTGAAAACTGCAATGCTGTGAAGAAGGTAAATTGGGGTAATCAGGTCAAAGATTAAATGGGTGGCAGGGAGGATGTGGCCTTAGCGAGGGTAAGGTGGTCTGGGTAGACTTTGCAAAGAGGTGATATTTGAGCCTCGTCCAGAACTATGAGAGAGAGACACCCAGGTGACATCCTGGTCGGCAGAAAGTTCTTGGAGGCACACTATTTAAAGCAGAAAGAGCAACCTGAGACGGACTGGGCTTAGCACATTGAAGAGTGGACAGGATGTGAACGCACTGTAGTGGAGAGCAAAGGAGTGGATGAGATGGTAGCAGGAGCCACTAGATCACACGGGGCCTCATGGCCGATGAAAGGAGTTTGTCTACCACATGCAAGGCAGAAGCCATAATGAGAGTTTATTTTATAGCAGAAGAAATAATCTGAACTTCTTAAAGTTCACTGGGCACTGAATACAGGATGAATTTTAGGGAAATAGGAGACCTTGAATTCAATAAAGAAGTTACTGGAATATTCCAGAGAGGGGAGATGGTGACTAGGACTAGGTTTGTAGCAGTTGAATGAGTTGGAGGAGGTGGTTAGACTTGAGAAATATTTTGGTAGTGGAGCTAATAAGACATCATGATCGAATGTGGGGTGTGAAGAAAAGAATAATCAGGGAAGGCTTTTGGATTTTTGCCTCAAAAAAAGGGTGCATGATAGTGGAGGTGGTAGGAATCTTGAGAATAGATTTTTGGTGGCAATCATCAGTGGTTGCATGTGGAGAATGCTAAGCTTGAGATGCTTAGTAGTTAATGTCATGTTAGTTAGAACTTAGTCTCATGGTCAGACCTCACTGCAAGAGAGGTGAGGGAATGTCCACTAACTGGGCACATTGTGGGTTCAAACTAGTGCTCTATTACAGAGGAAGAGCAGAGAAAGAATGTGAGGGTAGGTGCCTAACAGTATCTGCCCCAGAAATAAATAATAAAAATATGACCCACAATATGGCTCCCAAAAATAATTATGTTGGAATGATTCATAGGTCAAAGAAGAAATAATGACGGAAAAGAACGAAAATACTCAGGATTGAATAATAATAATTTTAAAAACGTGAGATGTAGCTAAACTGGTTCTTAGGGGATAGATTTATGCCTTAAATGTCATATTAGAGAAGAATGGAGGTTGAAAATTAAAGAGTGAGGAATTCAACTTAAGAGTAACTCAGACAACAAAATGAATTCAAAGGGAGCAGAAAGAAGGAACTAATCAAAGTAAGAAGAAAAAATCACCAAAATAGAAAACAAATGCAACTAAAGATAATTTAAAAAGCCAAAAGACTGTTATTTATTGGAAGGGGTGTATAAATGAGATAATCCAAGCAAGACTGATCTAGAAAAAAAAAGAGAAACAATATTATGAATGAAAAGGCAGATATAAGTACAAATACAATGGAGACTTATAAAATCCAGAGTCAATACTATATAAATAACTTGTGTCAACAATTAAAAACACACTACTGAGTCAATATTCAGAAATTTCCATACCCTCAAAAATAGCATGCTAAGAGTTTTGTAGCTGAGTTTTATTAAAATTTCAAATGTGAGATCATCCTTATTTGGAGAAAGAGAAAAAGCCCCCTGAGTTAATTTTTGAAGCTAGCAAAACATTTAAAATAAAATGAGATAAACTATGGCTCAATCTCATTTATGAAGAATATTAAATTAAGAGCTAGCCAAATTATATTCAGCAACGTATACAATAAAATACCAAGTAGAATTTATTCTAGGGATGCAAGAATAGTTTCATGTCAAAGCATCAATTTGTGAAATACATATTAATAGATTTACAGAGTAAAGTCATAGAACCATCCCAGTAGATACTTCAGCATTAATTTATGAGAGGAAAAAATCTTTTTAGAATACTGGAAATAGAAGGGAACCTCCCTAACTTGAAAAAATCTATAAAAATCTACAGAAAAAATAATTAGATTTAACGGTGTGTTTTTGGAAACATCTTCATTAAAGTAAGGGAAAACAAGGGGCTCCTGGGTGGCTCAGTTGGTTAAGCATCCAACTTCAGCTCAGGTCATGATTTCACTGATCGTGAATTTGAGCCCCTTGTCAGACTCTGTGTTGACAGCTCAGAGCCTGAAGCCTGCTTCTGATTCTGTGTCTCCCTCTCCCTCTCGGGCTCTGTCTCTTTCTCTCAAAAATAAATAAACGTTAAAAAAATTTAATTAAAAAAAAGTAAGGGAAAACAAGAATGTTTACTATCTTTGCTTCTATTCAAAAATGTCCTGGGGGCCCAAGGCAATGAAATACAAGGAAAAAAAAAAAAGAGGTGTAAGACTTTTTTGGAAAAAAAGATAATATCTATTATGTACCCTCAAAATCTAAAATTATACTCATATTACTAAAACTTATAAATTATTAAAACCAAAAGTATAAATTACTTTGGAAAAAACCTAACAAAATGTTTGTAAGACCTACAAGGATGAAAGTACAAAGCATTACTTAAGGATATACAATGAGGGTCTGAATACAGGAAGGGATGCTATGCTAATGAATGAAAAGATTATCATGGTACTTTGATGAAGTTAAAGAGCTGATCCTACAAGTTACATGAAAGATAAAAGGCTAAGAGAAGAAAGAATTATGAAGAATAAGATATGGGAGCTTATCTGACCAGATATCAAAATTTTTTATAAAGCTACAATAAGACAATGAGCTATTGGCTCAAGCATAAGTTGATGGAATATAATAGAATACATAAATCTGATGTGTGAAAGAAGGGACATTAGAGACTAATGGAGAATGGAAGTACTACCTAATTAATGGATCTGGACAACTGACCATTCCTACACAAAAAAAGTGAAATTAAATGCCTATTTCACACTATATAGCAAAGTAAATTTGGAGGGTTCCTGGGTGACTCAGTCAGTTGAGCATCTGACTCTTGATTTCGGCTCAGGTCATTATCCCAGGGTCATGAGATCGAGCCCTGTCTAGGGCTCCATACCGAACATGAAGCTTGTTTGGGATTCTCTCTCTCTCTCTCTTGTTCTGTTTCTCTCACTCCCCTACTCCTCCCCTGCTTGCATTCTCTCAAAAAAAGAAAGAAAGAAAGAAAGAAAGAAAGAAAGAAAGAAAGAAAGAAAGAAAAGTAAATTTGGCATGAGTTTAAGACTTAAACGTGAAAGGAATAACTTTTAGAAGAAAATAAAAAACACTTTTGTGACCTTAAACCCTTAGGAAGGATTTGTTAAACAAGGCATACATACAAAGCACAAACTTTAAAAGTACATCGATATGTTTACTACATTAAAATTAAAATGTTTTATTCACCAATATTTATAATAAAAGCCAAAAGACAAGTTATAAGTTAATGATAAATACTGGAAAAGCAAATACTAACAGGAGATTGGTATCTAGCATTTATGGAGAATTCCTAGCAGTTGGTAAGAGGAAGGTAGGTAATGAGGTTGGAAAATGAGCAAAGGATATGAATTGACAATTCACAAAGAGGAAACCTAATATCCAATAAGTGTGCAAACAAATGCTCATGCTTGCTAGTGTTGAGGGAAATGCAGATAAAAACCATAATTAAGGATCATTTCATATTCATCAGTTGACATGAGCTAAAAAGTTTGTTGATAACAAGTGTTGGCAGAGGTGTAGAGAAATGCTCATACCCACTGTTGCAGAATCACTTTGGAGAGTGTTTTCAGGATCCAACACAGTTGTATATTCCACAAACACCTTTGACTCAACCATGTCCCCTCAAGTGTGAAATTTGAGACTAAGTGTAGTCAAGCAGACACATAGTTCTGTTGCATTGATTTTGGATAATAGAAGATTGAAAGGACATATGTCCATTAACGAGAGAATGGATAAATACATTGTGGTCTATTTATACAGTAAACTACTGCAAGTAGCTTAGAGGAATGAATGAAAACTACATATATCATCAAGGATAAATCTCAATAACCTAATGCTGAGTGGAAAAATCAAGTTATAGAATTAACTCCATGTTTAGTGTGATAGATAGTGTCATTCAGGGGATAAATTTATACGACTTTGCTGTCCCTTCCCAGTTCAGAGTCATTTGAGATGTAGACTCACAAATCAGACAGATGGTGGTAAAAATATATTCCAGGTCAAAGATGGACTTAAGGACTTATTAATGTTTCCCAAAATATACACAGATCATATCATCTTCTGTTCACAAACGGCCAATGGTCTTCGATTTCACTTCCAATAAAATCCGAAGTCTTTATTATGACTCCAAGATGCTATGCAGTCTGGGCCCCACTACCCTTCTGACCTTGTCACTTACCCTTTTCTCTCCAGCCATTCACGACTTGAGCCCTTCGTGGATACTTCCCTCCTAGTCCCTTTGCACTTATTGTTCTGCCTACCTGGAATGCACTTTGCTCCCTCCCTTCTTTCAGGGCTTGGCCCCACTTGCCTCAGAACCAGCAGAGCCTGGTCTGGAGGGACATGCAGGGCTGGTGCTCTCCTCGGTGAATGGATTTGAAATTACCCACCTGCTAGTCTGTGCCCAAGGATCTAAAATAACTGTGTCCAAATTTTAATTGCAAACTCTTAGCAATGAAAGAAAAGTTCCCATTTCCAATATATTTATATTTATTTATGTAACATATTCTACTCCATTCATTGGAATGTTATAACTATATTATAAATATATTATAAAATACGTATCCCATCAAATTTAAAAATAAATGGGACCAAAGTCAAAGTGAGTATTATTTTTTCATGTCTGATCATGATCATTTCATACTACCTTTAATTAATGTGCCAAGAAATATTATATACACAAGGGTCATTGTTAAAACAGGTATAAAATCTTTATATAAAGTCTTCAGTAAGTCTTCTTACTAAATTTCAAATATTTTGGCCAACTTCTTGACAACCCATTTGAGATCATCATTTTTTTTTTTTTTTTACCCTGTAATGTGGTGGATGAAGACATTATACTAGAAAAAAGAGAAGTGCTAACACAGCCATTTTCTTCAACTGATTAATTCAACAAATATTGATTCAAGGCCTGCTATGTGCTAGAATGTAAACTTTGTAAGGGCAGGGTGTAGGCTATTTGTTTTACTTTTGGTTGTATCTCCTTACTTTTGGTTGGACGCCTGATACATATTAGATGCTCAGTTGGTATTTGCCGAATAAATGAGTGAATGAGCTGGGCACTCTGCTGGTGCTAGAGATAGTCTGGTGAGCCTTTGTCCCTGATTTTCTACTGCTGTGTTTAGCTGTTGTTTCTAGCATGACCTTGCTTTGCTTTGCAAGCTCCCCCATCTGTACCACCACTTCCACTGGTCTTGTTTCCCAGCATGTAACCCCACACTGGATGGGATTTGTTCTACAGGGTTTGGAGTCAGCCTCAGTTGTTGCGTCCCTCCTCAAGGCATGGGGATGGAAAGGGGATTCCATCCAAAGAGCTTCCCACCAACTCCATCCTTCCAATGCTTGCTTTTCCTCATAGCATTGTTGGGATACAACTGTTGGTACTTGTGGAAAAAATTGCATTGCCTTCTGGAAAGTATGGTTTCAAGTGATTCCACATTTTAAACATTTAGCCAAATCAGTGATTGCACGCTAAGCACATATTTTAAAGTTATGTGCAACTCAAGGCTTGAATACAAGCTGTGGTGGTTTCGAATGGGAAAACATGGAGGAGAGTTGGTCATAAACAGGTTAGTAACTTGGAATGCATCGTTTCCATTGCAAGTATTAAGAATGAGCCAGGAAGTAGGTATGCCGTGGATGAGCTGAGGGCTGCGAGAAGTAAGGTAAATGTAGGGCAGGTCATGACACTTGTGACCTAGAAAAGAGCATCCGTTTCTCAGCAGGTGTGAGTAAGATTTGCACAGGAAGACATTTTCAGATCTTCTGTGAATGAGTAATTTGAGAAGTGGAGTGTCTTCATCGCAGCATGCCATGGTAGCAAGCTTGTTCTCTATCTCCTGTGTGATTTCGGCAGGAAATTAATCCTGCTGTGTCTGAGATGGTCTGGGGACACCTTTTATATTCAACTAAGTGCTTCTCCAGACGTTTAAGTGTGGCCCCTGGATGATTTTAGAAATGTTTGGCTTTTCTAATATTCACTATGAAAGTCTGAAAGAAAGAGGAATGTCCATTCGCTTAGACCCAAAACCAATAGTAATTGGCCCAGATGATAACTGGCAAGTCAGTGCCCTACAGAAATGACACAAGGAGCTTATCTGCATCCCTGGTGGAGGTCCCACTAGAGACTCTGCTGGTGTCCAGGAATTGTCTCTGCCTGGATTCATAGGGTATGAGTTGCATTGCAGGGTGAAATCATTGGCATAGAAACTGAATGAACACCCTCAGTTTTGCCTTTTAACGGACGTGAGTTGTTGTCAGTGTTAAATGAGTTGACAAGAGTTAGATGTTTCATTCATCCAACAAATTGCGTTAAGTGAAATATGTACCAGGCATGGTTTTAGGCAGCTAGCAGTGAACAAAATAAAAGACTTTGACCTCATGGAGATTCCGTTTCAGTGTGAAAGTCAGACAGTACACCAACAGGTCAGACAGTGGTAAGTACTATAGAGAAAAAGTAGGACCAGAGAATGGGTGCATGGGCCATTGTTGATAGTGTATCAGATAGGATTCTTATTTGCACTCAAGAAAAGCTAACTCTGGCCAATTAATCAGAAAAGGGAGTGAGCAAAATGAAACTGGGTGGTTTACAGGATCTTCAGGAGGGCTACGGAACCAGATCCAAGGGTGAGCTTCCAGGAACAGTGACTCCAAGTCCACTGCAGAACTGAGCTGATAATCTGCTGTCACCTCCACACCTCCACAGCTGAGAACCAGATGCCCAGACCGCACTGCCGTCACTTCCATGCAATACTCTAACTTGCAGCAGAAGGAGAAAGAGCTTCCTGCCCTTTCCTTGCATGTTACTAGCTCATCAGTCTGGCTGCTGCTGTCAGTGTCTGTGCCTTGACAGTGTCGGTTAGTCAGATTTATTTCAAGATCAAAAGAGTTAGGGCTTTCTCTGCCCGACCGCTGCTGCACCACCATCAGGGACATGAGCTGTGTGCAGCCTATCAAGTTGGCCTGGGTCACCAGGGATGTGTGGCAGGACCGGCTTCCAGGGACAGTGCACGCAGGTGCACATGCAGTTCATGGACGACAGGAGACACTCCATCATCTGCAACATGAAAGGCCCCATGTGTGAGGGATATGGGCTCACCCTTTTGGAGCCAGAGTGAGCAGCTCAGAGGTTGCACGAACCTGTGGCTGGGTCCTGGATGTCTGGGTTGACCACTTGGCTCACAGGGATGATCTGTGATTGTTAATAAAGTGTTTGTGTTGTACGTTAAAAAAAAAGGATCAAATAAGTTAGGGTTAATAAACAACTTCAGCCAGGCTGCAGGACACAAAATCAACCAAAAAACTGGTTGTGTTTCTGCACGCTAGCAATAAACAATCTGAAAAGGAAATTAAAACAATTCTATTTACATATGTATCCATTTACATACTTAGGAATAAGTTTAACCAAGGAAGCTTAGGTTTTATATGTTGAAAATTATTTAAAAATGCTGAAAGAAATTAAAGAAGACCCAAATAAACGGAGAGGCATCTGCATTCATAGATCAAAAGGCTTAGCATTACTAATATGATACCACTATCCAAAGTGATCGAGAAATGTAATGCGACCCTATCAAAATCCCAACTTTTTCTTTTAAGAAATAGAAAAAAATCATCCTAATATCCATGGAATTTCAAGGGACCCCAAATAGCCAAAACAATGTTGAAAAAGTACAAATTAGGAGAGCTCACACTTCTTGATTTCAAAACTTACTACAAAACTACAATAATCTAAACAGTGTGGTACTGTCATAAAGACAGACATAAAGACCAAAGGAATAGAACTGACAGCCCAGAAATAAACCCTCCCAAATATGGTCAATTGATAATTTGACAAGTATGCTAAGACCATTCAATGTGGAAAGCTCAGTCTTCTCAAGAAATTGTGCTAGAATAACTGGATATTCACATGCAAAAGAATGCAATTGGACCTTACACAATATATAAAAATTAGCTCAGAGTGGATCAAAGACCTAAACGTAAGAGCTAAAAAGGTAAAGCTCTTAGAATAAAACAGGAAAAAATCCTCATTATTCACCCTCATTGCCATATTTATGGCCATGACTTCTTAAATATGGTATTACGACAGGCGACAAAAGAAAAGATGAGTTGGACTTCATCAGATTAAATACTTTTATGCATCAAAGGACACTATCAAGAGAATGAAAAGACAACCCACAAAATAGGAGAACATATTTGCAAATTTTTATCTGATAAGGGATTAATATCCAGAATGTGTAAAGAATTCCATGGGGCGCCTGGGTGGCGCAGTCGGTTAAGCGCCCGACTTCAGCCAGGTCACGATCTCACGGTCCGTGAGTTCGAGCCCCGTGTCGGGCTCTGGGCTGATGGCTCAGAGCCTGGAGCCTGTTTCCGATTCTGTGTCTCCCTCTCTCTCTGCCCTTCCGCCATTCATGCTCTGTCTCTCTCTGTCCCCAAAATAAATAAACGTTGAAAAAAAATTAAAAAAAAAAAAAAGAATTCCTACAACTCAACTACAAAAAACAAATAATCTGATTAAAAATCGGCAAAGGACTTGAATAAACACTTCTCTGAAGAACTTATACAAATGGCTAATAAACATATAAAAAAGATATTCAACACCATTAGCCATTAGGGAAATGCAAAAACAAAACCACAGTAAGATATTACTTTATACCCATTAGATGACCATTATTAGAAAAACAGAAAATATCAAATGTTGGCAAGAATACAAAAAAATTGGAACCCCCTGTGCATTGCTGGCAGGAATGTAAAATGGTATAGCTGCTGTGGGAATATGTCCAAATGAACTGAAAACAGAGATTCAAACAGATATGTGTGTGACAATCAGAGCAGCCCATTCACAATAGCCAAAACATAGAAGCAACTCAGGATCATCAACAGATAAAGGAATAAACATACTGTGATGTATACAAACAATGGAATATTATTCAACCATTAAAAGGAAAGAAGTTTTGATACATGCTAACACACAGATGAAACTTGGAAGCATTATGCTAAGTGAAAAGTTTTTGTTTTAATTTATTTATTTTGAGACAGAGAGAGAGAGAGAGAGAGAGAGAGAGAGAGAGTAAGGGGAGGGGCAGAGAGAGAGGGAGAAAGAGAATCCCAAGTAGGCTCCATGCTGCCAGTGCAGAGCTTAATGTGGGGCTCGATCCCATGAACTGTAAGATCATGACCTGAGCCAAAATCAAGAGTTGGGTGTTCAACTGACTGAGCCACCCATGCATTCCCTGAGTGAAAATTATTGTATGATTACACTTACATGCAGCATGTTGCCCCAAGGTCAGGAACTAATTGGGTGGCTTGTTGAATGAATGCATAAACATTGGGTAGAAAGAAGAGGGGAACTCAAGGGCAGTTCTGTGGTTTTCACTCATGGAAAGAGAAAGAATGGAGCTGGTAAACAGGTCCTTGGACAGTCAAGAAGGTCACTACATAAAGAGTAAGCATGTTCCAGGCAGAAAGAATGACAAGTGTAAAGTCCTGAGACAATAACAAGTCTAGGATATTGAGGGAATAGCAAAGCGTCTGGGGTAGGGTCCCGAGGGGAGAGTAGTAGATGAAGTAAGAGAGGTAACAGGGACTTCCCTCTTTGCCCGGCAGAGTCCAGGTTTACGCCTGTTGTTTCAGGATAATTATTGGTAGGCTCCCTTTTTATGCTAAAAAACACACTGAATTGGTCAAAGCCATTATGTGTGCACCAGATCCTGTTCAGATTGTCTGTATGTGTGCGTGCAGGTACCAGTCCTATTAAGTTCAGTAAGAAGCCATTGGGGATTGTACTCTGAATGAGGTGAGGAGCCGCTGGGGATTGTACTCTGAATGAGGTGAGGAGCCGTTGGGGGGCAGGATATGATTTCCCTTTAACAGGACTGTTCATCTGACTTCTGGAGGTGACAGACAAACTAGCAGGTGTGGATTTCCCCCCAAGAGAGGGGGGGGCTTCTGCAGGAAGCATTCCCAGGGAGCTGTCCTGACTCTCAAGACATCCTCCCAGGTCTAATACCTGGAGCCTCAGTCAACACTCCAGGGTACCTACTTGAGGGTGTTCAACCCACTTCAAAGATGCATTGCCTTATGAGGGAGGGAGGGCGACTTCAGTCAGCTCTGTGTCTTTTAAGCAATCCCATAGTACAGGATGGGTTGCTATAATTTGGATCATGTCAACTCTCTTCTGTGATACACTTTATGCCTGAGGATCAAGGGCTCACATTAACAACTATTTCAGGAAGGCTGTGAGTGGCAGCCTCCTTCACTAATGGTGGATGTCACATTGTTCAGATGATTTTGGGGTTTTAGAGTGTTGAGAAAGGATGAAATAAGCCAGAGATAACCAGGGGGCAGGACAAGATGGGTCTCCAAAAGGCCAATTCACTTCCAGAGTAGAGTTTGGAATTACCATCGAGCTCTTGCCTGTATTCCAGGTTCCTTAGCAATGTGATGCTGAGGATGCTGGCACCTGCTTTCAGATGGCTATTGCTAGACTGGGTGGCAAATGGAAAAAACAGTGAAGGGTGGTGATTATACAAGCAAACCCTGGGGTCAGTCTTGGCTTTGCTGCTTTCTGCTCTGTGAGGTAGGCCTTGCCTTCCTATGTCTTAGCTTCCTCATCTGCAAGATGGGATGATATTAGCACCAACCTCGAATGTTGTTGTGGGAATTGAGTTCAACGTATCTCTCAAAATTAAATAAATGTTAAAAAATAAATAAATAAACCTGTTGTCCTTTTGTTTTTTGACTCACACTAACTGATATTGAGTCATATAGACTAATGTATTGAAGGCTGGTTTTTTGAGACTGGCCCATTTTGATCACTATGATTGGGATTGCTGTCGTCTTTCTGTTTGGGGAAGTAGGTGGGTTGTTTCCTATGGAGGGCTCTGCATGTCTATCAGCCAACACTGTTGGTTTTAAATAAAGCCAAGCTTAGCCTTTGTCTCAAATTTTCATTTTCATTTCAAATTTGAGGAAAATAAAACCAAACTTGTCAAATTTCAAGGTGAAACTTTTTTTTTTTAATCTGATGAGACAGGTAAAATTTAGAACCTCGGTAAACAGAAATGATGACATCAATTATCCTAAGAAAAATAAGGCAAAGATTCTCTAATATAGAAGGTGACATCATTACAGTTCGTTATAATCATTTAAAAACTTTATTGAGTATGATCTGGATGTATTTATGAATCCTGTTTCGCCTGAGTAGTTTGCATGTTCTGTTAATGGGTTACTTATCACACAAGAAAGAGTACATCTCGAGGAAAGATATATTTGGATCCATTACTCATCATAAGTGTAATTATTGTTTAACAATATTATGAAGGGCTAATGATGAGATGCAGGTGTTTAAACATGCAGTGCCAATAGATTTGACACGGTATTCAGTTCTAGGCATATACATTTTTAAAGGCTCCTATTCACCAGGGGGGACAATAAAACTCCACACAATGGTAAGTGTGTTTGCTAAAAACATGACGTGACTGGTTAAGTTTTAGTCTTTAGATTTTAAAATGGATTTTTTTTTCAGTGATACTTGTTTCTTAACTCACTGGTCTATACTTTAAAATTCAGAGTAAAAAACAAAACAGAGCTATATTGATAAAGGCCACTTCTCTGGGCCCTTCCAATGATATCTGGAAGGTGTTGGGAGGTTGGAGGACCCATGTGCAGTTCACCCTCAGACTCAGCAAATAAACTCCAAAGTGGTATTCTGAAGTTTTGACAAGTACCATTTACCTGGAATTATTGGTACCTTAGAAAGGATGCAGCTTCACCTTCTAGCTCCCCAAGTGAGAAGACCGAGTCTGGAAAAGGTCATGATTTGTCCAAGGAAACATGGCTGGCAGACCACACTTCGTAGACTCAAACCGGAGCCTTGAATTGTTGTGCCAGAACTTTTCCTAGTGTGCTATGTTGCCTCTTGTCAAACGTGAGACTCTAATTATTTGAATTCTTGATTAGTACACCCAATTGATAGACATTTTTAAGTATTTACTATGTGCCTAATTGAGGCTCTAGGATCTCTGAAATTCTCAGACGTGGTTTTGATGTAACTATTTTGCTCTTTATTTTCTTATGTGCTAATATTGTCTTCATTAAGTTCTGTGAGGGTGTTAATATGTTTTTGGCTTGTCTTGAATCTTTAGCCCTTAATTGGGAAGGAATAGAAGAAACCAACACTTACTACACAGTGCTTTACACTTGATATGTGTTACTTTTATGAAAAACTTACAAAGTTGACATTGCACCCTAGAAAAAGAGACGCTAAGTCATTTTTTAAAAATCTTTTTTCTTAACATTTATTTATTTTTGAGAGAGAGAGACAGAGACAGAGCGTGAGTGGGGGAGGAGCAGTGAGAAAGGGAGACACAGGATCCGAAGCAGGCTCCAGGCTCTGAGTTGTCAGCACAGAGCCCAAGGCAGGGCTCGAACCCATGAACTGTGAGATCATGACCTGAGTGGGAGTTGGATGCTTAACTGACTGAGCCACCCAGGCACCCTGGGAAGCTAAGTCATTTGATAAGGTTTAAATATCTTTTAAGTGACAATGAAAGAGATTTGTTTACTTAAAAGTTAGGATAAGTGTCTGCCATTCAAACCACTTAAATTTTGTTGAATGAGTGAATGATTGAATGAACGATTGAATGCTGGGCTTTGAACTCAGGTCTATGTGGCTCCAAAGATCTTTCCACAATATTTAGTTGCCTTCTTTGTATCCCCTAAGGTCAAGAACACAATGGCTTAAATATCAGCTAGCATATAAACAATGGTTTAATAAATGTTTTTGCTTATGATGGCATATCGGTTCCCTAAGGCTTAGAATACTTTATAGCTGTCATTATAGATTTCTTCTAAGAATAGAAAGTATGCACCTAAAAAAATTAATTTTTGAAATTGTCATTGGAAGATCAAAGGACATAACAATGGCCATAACAGGGCTGTGAATACTACTCAAAATCCTGGAGGCATGAACATGCCCTCCAGGGATTGAGGCAGCTCTTTCTGCACCAAACACTTCTGGTGATTTTCTGTATCCATGAGAGGGTCACGGCACCCAGACTCCACTTAAACATTTTATGTGGACATATGATTTTAGTTCAATAATAGCTTACGTTGGCCTGGGTTCAGCACCTTTTTGATGTCATTTAATCTAATCATTCAACAGTATTTAAAAGCATGTCCCCATTTTACAGGTGAAGAAAGTTGCATTCAAGAATGGCTAAGTAGAGATTAAATCCCATTGTACAAGCCCACTGTTATGTCATTTACCTTGGTTGTGGTTTATTATCACATTCCTAGCTATTTGCTGACTCATTCATTCATTCATTCATTCACTCATTCATTTAAAGAATGAGTATTAGTTGTTATTACATCATAGGAAGCGGAGCCAGAGAAACACAAGTCAAATTGTTGTCAAGAGCACATCTACACTCCCTCATGTATCAAGAAATATGTGAACAAGAAATATGTGAGCAATTATTCATTGCAGTATTCCTTAAGGTAGTCTCAAATCAGAAACAGCCTATATATTTACCATCAGGGACTGGTTAAATGCATTCTCAACACTATATGATACCATGTCCTTTGAAAAAGAATGAGGCAGAACATCATGGGCTGAAGAGAAAACATGCCTGTGATGAATTCATAAGTCGAAGAAGCAAACTGTAGACAGTATCATATCGTGACAAGGGGGACAAGGGCAAGATGTGTGTGTGTATTCACAACCTTGACCTCTCCACTGGCTTTTGGAAGAGAAAAGTGCCTTTGCTGCTTGGGCCCACTAGCCATGTCCAGCTTTTCATTGGGTTCATCCAGTATTGGCTCTAGAGAAGAACTAAAAGAATCCTAGGAGGACTATTGATTTTGGAATGAGCTAAAGCTATGAAGGGATAAAAGTATATTCAGGAGAGGAAGGAGGAAAGGCAGAAAAACTAAAGCTAGCATGGATTAAAATTTGAAGAGTTTCTGTTTTTGTTTTTTGTTTTTTGATTTTGTTTTGAGTAGGGAGGACAAAGGGTGTGAGAGAGGGGAAAAGGCAGAGGGGGTGGGTGGGAAGGAGGGAGAGAGAAATAGAGAGACAGAGAGAGAGAGAGAGAGAGAGAGAGAGAGGGGTGGGGGAGGGAGAGAGAAAGAGAAAGCTATCATGGTGTGAAGAGCAGGACCTTAGGGAGAAAGGGGAAGATGTGAGACACAATTTCAGAACACATTGCTATTTGCCATGCAAGGCAATACTTCTTTTATTTGCTGATTGTTTATAATACTGATGTGAAGATTTTACTTGCTTTCCTACTAGTTTTTGGATGTAGGGCCTGGCCTTGCTTTCTTTTGAGTGTGGCACCCATGCTGAAGTGGTGGACCATGACAAAACAGTTTTATCTGGGTTCCATCGTGCTCTCATTTGTGTAAAAAAAATGTATGTGTATAATGGCACTCTATATGCATCAAAACTTTCTGAAAGCAACCCAAGAACATTTTTGTAATTTTAATGACTTCTTGAGAGTAGTGGGATCATCACACTCATCTATACTGTTTAAGATTTTTAGAGGGAGCACTCATTACTTTTATAATTTAAAAAAAGAGGTGTATTTTAGTGATACCACTTTATTTCTGATAAATGGAATAGCAATATTAAGAGGAGGCACTGCCCCAAGCAACAGTTATATTTCTTTCCTCTAAAGGCTTTAAATATGTAAGATTGTGGAGAAAACTGCTTCTGATGCCTATCTTAAGTTTAAACAATTGCACCAAGACTTATTTGAAGGGGAGCAGTGCACAGACCAAAAGGAAGATGTAGCTAAACCACTAAGGGTTTAATTCCTCACAATGGCTCTAGGGAGTGTATCAGGGAGAATCTTTATATTTTCAAACTGCAGAAAGGACCTGAGGGGTTCATAGCATCTAAGTGGATCTAGACAGCTGAGTTTGGAAAACAGCATGAAGGCATTTCTATAGGTTGAAAAACAAAGATATTTGCCAAGGGTTGAGGAGATGATGGAAGGTCTGTCTCCTCAATTTCTGCTGGGTGCTGCCTCCTGACATAGTGAAGAATTGGTTTGATGCTGAATAGACCAGAAAACAAAACAACCAAAAACAACAACAATAACAACAACAACACCAGACACATGTTTATATTGGGGTCTAAGGGATCAATACACAGCTCTCATTTTTATTTTGCATAATTTTGAACCAGGCAGAGACAGAGTAGCTGGCTGATAGACATCGGAATATCAAATAGGTTAGGAATGTGATTTAGGTGTGTGGCCAAAATGGGCTTTCTATTCAGACCCCCAGAATGGCAGCCTTGCCTGAACCAAGATGATAGCTCTCGGAAATGGCAGCACTCCCCTGAAGGGTGGGAGACAACAGACACTTCCTGGCAAGCTTCACTCATGACTAAAGGCAGACTGGAGTCAACTGATTTCTGTAGACCCCAGAGACGAAGGAGAGTGAACGGAGTCAACCATGCTCAGTTCTTTCCTCCAAACTCCTCCATCAAGTAGGTCACTGCACCTGTAGAGAGTGATGAAAAGGCAGGACTGATTTTTCAGGCAGAGTCTTCTCTCCAGTATAAAACTGAAGCATATGTTTTTCTAAAAAAAAAACCCTGAGAGGTTTAATGGGGGAGGACCTGGACTCTTCATATAAGAACTGGTGTCTTAGCATGAAGCCCTCTTGGGGCACCTGGGTGACTCTGTTGGTTAAGTGACTGACTTTGGCTCAGGTCATGATCTCATGGTTCATGGGTTTGACCCCACATTAGGCTCTCTGCTGTCAGCACAGTGCCTACTTCTGATCCTCTGTCTCCCTCTCTCTCTGCCCCTCCTACACTTGCTCTCTCTCTCGCTCTCTCTCTCTCTCAAAAATAAATAAACTTAAAAAAAAAAAGAATGAAACCCTCTCATTCTGTTTGGAGGAGCCCCAGCCAGCCCACCCACCCACCCAGAAGTGAAGCCAGTCGGTTCACATTTCTTGGCTGCCTCTACCAAGCTCATGGTCATGGGAAGAAACCCCGAATTCTCTAATAAGAGAAGCACATTTGCACAAACAGAAAGGAAATTCATCAACTAGGCTTTTATTCACAATACAGGCATACCTTGCAGATATTGAGGGTTCAGTCCGAGACCACTTCAATAAAGTGAATATCACAATAAAGGTAAGTCAAATGAATTTGTTTGTTTACAGTGCATATAAAAGTTATGTTTACACTATACTATTATATAGTATAATAATTCTGTTATTATACAGAATTAAGTGTGCAATAGCATTATGTCTAAAAAAACCCCCATGTTTATACCTTAATTAATACTTTATTGCTACAAAATGCTAACCATCATCTGAGCTTTCAGTGAGTTGTAATCGTCAATCACAGATCACTATAACAAACATAAGAATAATTAAAAAGTTTGAAATATTATGAGAATTGCCAAAATGTGACACGAACACAGGAAGTGAGCAAATGCTGTTGGAAAATGGTGCCCATAGACTTGTTGTATGCAGAGTTTCCATAAAACTTCAATTTGTAAAAAATATAATATCTGTGAAGCACAATAAAGCAAAATGCTATAAAGTGAGGTATGCCTTTACCAAGAACTACCAGAATTTAAGGAAGGCCAATGGCACAAAAAGGACCAAGAAGACCCAATGGAGAAATTGACATTCGAAGAAACTGATATAATTCAGAAGCCAGAAGAAACTTTTCACTTTAGGAGATATCTAATTAGCACCTCTGGGGAATGCTGAGGAAATCTATAAAATAAGAACAGCTCTGTCCTTGAAAAAGAAGCATGGAGCAAGTAGAAAGAGCTCATTGAATCAAATATATGCCGGTTAAAAGTAAGTAGTTTAACAGAAGACTGCAAGAAGAAGTTGCAAAATATCTCCCAGAGTGTAAGGCAAAAAGAAAAAAAACAAGAAAAATTCAAGAGGAAAAGTTAAGGCATGGGGAATCAATCAAAAAGTGATCAAAGCAAACATAGAAAATAGGAAGTCCACAGGGTGGATCCAGCCTGAAGCACCAATGATTCCTTACTGGTGGATCTGTGAGTCTGGCAGCAGGAGGCTGTAGGGCCACCAGGCCCAGGTACTGACACTTGTCTCCTTCCATCAAGTTCTATTATCATCCCCTCTCCTACTTCCATTGTTCCCATTTGACTTCTGTTTAACAGAGAGCTTAGTGATCCACCCCAGGTCGGAGCACTCATTGTTAAGGCCTGAGCCCACAGAACTACCCTGGCCAGTCCTAAGGAACCTTTGGCTTCAGGATGGTGTCAGAGGGAGCATTGCTGTAATACAAGTAGCCTGGGTATAAATCACACAGAATAAATTCTGGAAGCCCCAGGGGAAAAATTATTTGAGCTAAAGTTTAGAAGTTTAATATCTAAAACCAAATCCAGTTATGAGGATGACTAAAATTGAGATTTTGTTAGATATATTTGTATGTGTGTGTTTGGAACAGTGGGAGCCATTTGGGCAGTTATTGCACCTCTGTGTGATTCATTTTCCTCCTCTGTGAAATGGGGAGAGGAAAGTATTGGCTTCATCGGGTTGCCATAAGGATTTGATGAATTCCTGTGTCTAAAGTATTTAAAGCAATGCCTGGTCTATACCAGGTACTCAATAAAATGTTTGTTGCTACTGGTTTATAATGAGTAGTAGATCATTAATAAAAGCTACTCCTAAAAAAATAAAAATCTATAGAGAAGGACAAGCATGCTTTTTCTTCTAAAAAGCAGGTGACTCTTCATGTTTTGGAGGATCTCAACATTCTTGTCTGAAATTTTAGAAATTTAGAAATTTTTGAAATTTCCGAAATTTCACAACTTGATTTTCTTTTCATCCTCTTCATTAGATATGGGCTTATATATCAAACCTCTAACCCCTATTTCAAATAACTTTTTCCCTCTGAGTTCTCCAAATTTATTCTGCATGATATATGCTCAGGTTGCTTGCTTGTATTACAGCAATGCTCATTCTGACACGATCAGCTTTGCCAAGCAGTGCTTTTCAGTCTTCAGGTTTTTGGTATTGTTTGGTAGGAAGCATTGTATTTATTTTCAACAGCACAGGATTAAGAAATAACACCTTACGAAAGAAAAAAAAAATCTCACGGCAGAGGCTTAACATCTGTTTGTGCAATGGCCTCAATAGGTAAATCTGAATCCCCTTTGGTAAACTTCCTATTAGAATTCTGGCTGGTCTACTTCTTATTTGTTAGAAATAACTTTCACCAGAGGAAATTGGGCCAAAAACCTTGCCAGCGTATTTAACTCTTGTCCTTTAAGAAATTATACTTTGATTTTCGAGGTTTGACTTTGCTAGATAATGAAATTATCATGGTGGAACAAGCCATAGAAATAATAAATACAGTAATTCTTCTTTGCCTATTGTGTGTCTTTGCTATTCATAAA
Organism: Prionailurus bengalensis; assembly: GCF_016509475.1. NCBI lineage: Eukaryota > Metazoa > Chordata > Mammalia > Carnivora > Felidae > Prionailurus > Prionailurus bengalensis. The sequence goes on along the minus strand of NC_057358.1, from coordinate 123,536,816 downwards.
TTTTAGGGCCTTAGATATTAGATACACTTACGTAAGGCCTCACGAACGGTAATTATCTTTTGGCCAAAGAAAAAGCCCAAACGAATGCTAAGCTGCATTATCGCTTGGCTTCTGACATGAGCTGATAATCAGATTTTCTTGCTTAAATCCATGGTGCTCGAACAATGCTACCCACTGTCTGTGCTTCCCGATATTACCCTTAATTAGAAAGAACAGAAACACAAATCTGAATTATTTCAAAATCTGGTTTCCATGGTCAGTGGTTTGAAGGGCTTAACTTTATTATAAATAAACCTGGCTTTATTGGCTAATGAAATCTGAAATGTGAAGCCTGGGATACAGGGAGTGTAATACTCTGATGTTTACACATCAAAATATCCAGTGTGGGCAAAGTGTTTTGTAATAAATCTTTGGATAATTGAATTATGATTCCTTTGTCCGAGTACAATCTAAAACCCCAGCCCTAAGGAGAACCTGAAAGGAACTTCAGTTTACGTTTCCTTGAGACGTGACACCTTTAGGTTTAATAATGTATGTACCCATAGCTGTCAAGGAGGTGTTGACCTTTTATTTATTTTCTTCCACTTTAGTAGGGTTTTTTTTGACAAGTTAGGGCACATAGTTGTAAGTGTGTGATGGTCTGGCCTTGTACACATACACATACATCCCTCAATGTATTAGTTTTAAATATTCACGTTGGGCCCTTTGTGCTACATAGAATAGTGTGTGGGCTGGCATCTGAGGATAAAATGAGAGATCGGTTATATTTTTATTTGTGGTCATGTAAAAAGAAGGCAAGGATACCTGACCCTATTTGAAGGGTTAATCAGTAACTAAATGAAGATGGTGACTTTGTTAGTTTCCTGGAAAACAACATCGAAGCTAATTCCTAGAACTTCTATTGCATAGAAGGACCTCAGTGGTGTTGACAAATGTGTACACACATACACATCCCACACACACATATATATATACATATGTCCTATTTTATACATAGCATATCTCTCTATATCCTGCTTCTCTGTGGCTGGTGGGGTTCTAAGTATCAGCTTGTTTGTAGACTGTGGCCTTGATCCCTTTCATTCTCCGTTTAATGGTATTTTTTTCCAAGACCCTATCTTTTCTTCTTTGTGAATATTATGCTTTTCCTTTCAACCCCTCATTAATATTTTCTCCCCACTCATTCCTTCATGACCTCTGTGCTATAGGTGCTTTGTAGTTGCTTCATCACCTAAACATTCATGGCAGCAGGAATTACTTTTCCATCTGTTTTCCAGAGGAAGATATTGAAGATATCTCAATATTGAAGATATTGAGAAAGATAGAATAATTTTCCTAGGATCACATATGCAGTAAATGGTGGAGGCAGGATTCCAACACAGATACCATTAATTCCAAATCCCATGATCTTGAGTACTCTGTTGTACTGTCCCACCAAACGGTATGTATGTTAGTTTCTTTTGGTTTATTTCCTTTGTCTTCATTGCAGTTCTATTTCATTGGCTGGGCTAGATGCCCTCTTTCTCCAGTTACCAGGGACTAGACTGGATTGGATTTGTCTGGAGTTCAGGCTCCTGTGATTTAAGAGTTATCATGGAGCTAGGTATTTGCTTTAGATGGAGGTGTTGGGGTAAGAAGCATCGCTTTTACTACTTCCTGGGATAGCAATCATAAGTGCCTATGGCGCTCCTGGCAGGAAGTATCAGGAAGATGCCATTTGGAAAAGCTAGATGGATCCTTCAGGACTATGAGATGGATGACCACAGGGGGAAAATACCATCTAACCTGGATAATATAGGAGACTGAGCAGTGAGGGGTGGCTGGTTAAACATGGTAGACTGACCACATCTACTGATCTCCTCTCCCTCTCTCCAAACGCCGCAGAATTAGCAACAGAACAAAGCCTCTCAGGTGGTATGCTGCAAATGGGTCACAGGTGGGCTGAGATATTAATCTATTTAGCCCTCTTGATAGTGTTATGAGGGCTGGGATAGCAAGTAAAGTCAGACCAGTTGGCCTTGGCCTTGAATAGTCTTATCCATTTACCCCAGTGTTCCCTACAAATGCCATCTACTTTTTGTCTTATGTGATTTTGAAAATAATTGGGAACCACTGCTTTTAAACAAAATGCATTCACTCACCAGAAAGAAAAACAAAGAGAGGAGATAACATCAAGTGAACAATTTGAACAATTCTTTTGAAAGCTGTGAAGTTGGCTAAAATGTCATCGCTGACCTAAAAGAATGGAGTGATTCCGAACACAAGTCTACATGGGGGTCCTACAAGGAGAAGTGAATCAACTCATTCTACCACCAAGAAACCTGGGACTTGAAGGTTTCACATAGCGTCTAAAGCAGGAAAGGAGCAAGGGGCTTAAAACAAGGGGCTGGTGGCAGTCTGGATCCAGAACTCCATTTTTCCTTTGCTCACCCTTGCAGAGTCAGACAAGGATTTATTCTCTGGCAAAATTAAGGCAGAGTGGCTCTCAACCCAGGGACAGTGGGCTCAGAGATGAGGTGGACTCTCCAAATAGGGGTTTCTTGAAATTTTAGGTGGTAGTCTGTGGGACCTTCAGACCCTTTTTCCTGGTCTATTCCCAGAATTCAATCAACCAGACAAATATTTCCTGGAGCATTCTTCTGTGGAGAAACCAGAGAAATGCCCTTCACATTCTGACCTTGAGGGATCTGTCATGGGAAAGTCAAGCTCACTGCTTGTGATGCAACAGTGAAGCCGGGTAATCAACAAGTGAATCTAGAGTTTGCAGATAGCTTGTAGTGCCTTACTATTAAATATCAATGGATAGCCAAAATTGCAAATAAGTTTTTATAATTTTTAATTTTCAGAAGAATTTTTATGCTGATGCAACTGTTACTCAAGCTGTTAAGAGTATTTTTAGAGATGGTGACAACATTGGGACACATTTATAATAAATTGTTTTGAAATATAAATTTTAGTATGTCTAGAGTTGATGATTTTTGCAGACAATTTTTCTAAAAATATTTAACTCTTCATACAAATCTGTTTTGTGTAAATCTGAATTTAATTTTAAATTTAAATTTATACAATGGTATTTTCAGGTTTCCTCTGGACATTTCTGTAATTTGTGAAGGTCTTACAAGAAACTAAAAGTGGCTTGATGTTTTTCATATAATTCAAAACACTTGTTATGCAATTCCATGTAGATCTTTCTACCTCACTGCACATAGGGAGGCTGGTTTTAGCTCCTTACACTGTGGTTCAGTCCATATATTGACAACAGAAAAATACCCCTTTATTTTAGTTGTAAGGATTTGTAGCAAATGTCATCTTTCTCATTTGGGGGCTAAGGAAATGACCTAGGATTTTTGGGCCCAGCTAATTGGAGAATGATGTCAACTAAGGCAAAGTGGGCCTCATCCTTATCAGTATCAGTACTATCTTTATCAGAAGTGATCAGTTTTACCAAGAGTGAAATAAACCATTCCATGACCACAGAATCCTCATATCACAAACAGGTCCCTGGGCACCAGGCAGAACAGTCAAGAGAGTACACTTCACCCAACTCAAGCTGTCCTACGCAAAAAGCAATTCAAAGCCAACATGTGCTTGCCTCATTGGTAAGGTGGCGGTGGTGGCCCCGGAGTCTGTAGTGTCCCACTGTCAAACCTTGATACTGGAAGTCTCAACAAAACCTCATGATATCCCATTGGTTCTGAATTTCAATCCCTGCAGCCAACAAAATGTAATGGGCTATTGTAATCAGATGTGGACATTTGCTTTATCCCTGAAGTCTGGGGGGAAGCACTCAATGTAAACCACACGGACCAAGATTTGAAGTCACGTAGGGGTGCCTGGGTGGCTCAGTCAGGTGGCTCAGTCGGTTCAGCATCCCATTCTTGGTTTTGGCTCAGGTCATGATCTCATGGTTTGTGAGTTCAAGCCCTGCATTGGGCTGGGTTTCTCTCTCCCTCTCTTTCTGCCTCCGCTTGCTCTCTTTGTCTCTCAAAATAAATGAATAAACTTAAAAAAAAATATTTGGAGTCACATGGATGCCTAAATACTTGTTCCTAGAAGTAGAATAAAAGTATGTACAGTCTGAGAAGTAACAAATGCCTTCCCCAGGGGTGATGGTAATGGAGGCTGTACCCCTCTCATTGAGTGAGAAGTCAGCTTTGGGCTAGAGAAAGGGCTAAAGTTTTAAACGTAGACTGTCCCTACACTCAGTTTTTCATCGACGTTGGCCAGTCACAGCGACTGGCTGCAGTGCATTTTACTCTAATGCTGAGTGGGAAGAGATTAAGAGCAGTGATTAAGACCACACAGGGCATGATCCTACTTCACCAAATGGTGGGTAATGCTTCACATAGAAGAAATAATCTTTTTATTCTATATTTATATTTAGACCCCCGGGGTAATATTCTAAGTGGCTATTTTCAATCACAATTCGAATTTCCTCTTGCTGAAATCCCATCCTTATTTCTTACTGTGAGTCTTCACGTTCAGTTAAAGGAAGGTTTTGGATTTCCCAAAATCAAGTTTAAGCACTCTCTGCCAAATACTACGGTATTGAGGAAATCCAAACCTTTCTTTCCGGACTGCAGCGGTGGTCCATTTTCATTATCATGTGGGGACACATACTCAGACAGAGAAGCCCCAATTTCTGTTCCTCTCTTCCCGTGTCTCTAATTACAGTTGCTGCTAGGTGTCCTGAAGTTGATGCTTCCCCTATAGATTTTGCCAGGAGAGAAAGAAAAGTCACCGTCATTGGCTACTGTACTTAGAATGGTTCCTAAGCCCAAGCAAGAAAACCACAGTGATGTTGGCAAGCAAACAATTGAACAGTACAGGTGCTGGCAGTAGGCACTGCCCCAAAATCAACATGACTTGGGAGGAGAGGGGGTTGGAGAACAATGAAAGGTGCTTTTCATTCAGAGAAATTTATTTCTTTTAAATATTTGCAATCTGCGGCCGATAGCACAGGAGGCCACTTGGCATTATTCCCCCACAAAGGGGAGGGCTGGGTGGTAATGAGCAGATGCTCGAGAGGCCTGTGGCGTGAGGTGCACCATCCGTCAAGAAGATCAATATTGACTGTTCTTGTATCTTTGTGGGGAAAGTTTGCTCTTCTTAAACAAAACAAAACACAAAAAAAGTGGGGGCTGTGCCTTAATATATAGAGCATGGATTTGACTTCAGGCAGTAAATCAACTGCGAACAGCAAGGACTTCAGAGGTGGAACTGAGTACTCCCCTCCCCCGCCCAGTGAGGACACGTTCAGCGTTTTAAGGAATAAAATGTATCTGGCTCATGACACTGATCGTCTTTGCTCCCTCCATTCTTTTTCACTCCAGCTAAATCAGACCTTGACGAAGATACAATAGGGCTGTAATACTGTACTTCAAAATCTGTTTAAAAATATGCGTTAATGTAGTTCACTTTGACTCCATGTGTATCAGTAAAGCAGCATGTCTTTTGCCACAGGGAGTGTGCTATGCACTGGGGTGACCAAGGTGAAGAAGACAGCTGCTTTTGGTGCCTCAGATTCCCCAGTGTGTCAAACTTAGATCACAGCAAGAATGCTGGTCATGACTGGCCTCTCATACCACGGAAAAGATTTTATATTTGATTCTTTAGATCAACGTGTAGTCTACTTCTTTAATATGCATACAAATCAGGGCTGCCTAGATGGCTTAGTCAGTTGAGCGTCTGACTTCAGCTCAGATCGTGATCTCAATGTTCGTGGGTTCAAGCCCCACATTGGGCTCCCTGCTGTCAGTGTGGAGCTCACTTTGGATCCTCTTTCCCTCCCTCTCTCTGCACCTCCCCCTCTGTCTCCTTCTCTCTCTCTCTCTCAAAAATAAACAAAATAAAACATAAAAAAAACCATGCATACAAATCAGCTGGGAACTTTGTTAAAATTCAGATTCTGATTCTAAGGCCAGGCCACAGAGTCTCCATTTCTAACAAGTTCCCAGATGATGTTAATAATGCTGGTCCATGGACACACTTTGAGTAAGAAGAATCCACATAATATTGTACCAATCACCTGTGTGACACCTGTTAGCCATGTACATTCTTGGGCCCCCTTCTCAACTTTTTGAATCAAAATCTGCACCTTATTTACTTTTAAGTTTATTTATTTTGAGAGAGAGAGAGAGAGAGACAGAGACAGAGACAGAGACAGAGACAGAGAGAGAGGGAGAAAGAGAATCCCAAGCAGACTTTGAGCTGTCAGCACAGAGCCTGACGCGGGGCTTGATCTCACAAACTGTGTGATCATGACCTGAGCTAAGATCAATAGTCAGAGGCTTAACTGACTGAGCCACCCAGGCACCCCAATCAAAATCTGCATTAACATGTTCTCCAGGTGATATTTATGCATACTAAAGTTAGTTGATCATCAGTTAGTTGATGGGAAACCATTGAACAGTTAAGCAGGTGAGTGCTTTGTTTATTATTGTATTTATTATGTTGGATTGTAGAAAGAGAAGGTGTAAAGGGAATCCCAGTGAGGTGAACCACAGGCAGGAAATGGGTGGAGAAGCTAAGACAGGACTGTAGGGGGGGATGGGTCTGAAGGATACTGAGAGTGTAAGGCTGACAGGATTCACGCTTGACCTTAGCCAAAAGGCCGAGAAGCGATGAGGCTGACAGGATCCAGTTATGAGTGGATCTACGGGTCAAGAAAGTTGGGGGAGGCCACAGTGACCTTCTAGGTTCTGGTTTGGATGTCTAAATTGCTGGTTGTGCCAATAAGATGGGGAAGCAATGGGGTGCGGGGTTAAGAACACGGGCTGGGGAGTGGGAAAGAGTAGATTTGATGCTGTCTTTAACGCTGACTACTTACACAGACTTGGCAAGTTCATTTTTCATCAGCAAAACATGGACGATGGTGTTTGTGAGGTAATGTTAGGCCCGTTTTGCAAAGGTAGAAATGGAGGAGTGGGGAGGGTGAGTTGTCCCAGCTCCCCTGGGTGGAGAGGAGTGGAGGTGAGGTTTCCATATGGGCCTTCACTGTTTGACAGTCCCCGCTCTGAACGTTTAGCTCCAAGGTTTGTCCACGGAGAGATGCTCTCAGGTAATCAGAGGTACTCACCCAGCTATGAAAAGTTCCTTCTCATTTCACGTTCTCTCGAGGTTTCTTACTTCACCCCTGAGCCACCCCTGCCTCTCTACAACTGTAGAAAGCCCTTCCCTTTCATTTCCCTTAGCTCATCTAAGATGATTTTCAGAAAGACTTAAGATGGAACAAATACTGCTAGAAAAAATGCTGGCAGTGGAGGAAATTTATAAGCTACAGGTTTCTGAGCTTGCCTCAGTTAATCTCTCACACCCTGTTGCTGGGGCAGGTGGCCTGGGGTACTCAGTTCCTGGCCCTCTTCCCACCTTTTAACAGATTATGTGTCCTCTTAAGTTTCATCCCTGCAGGTCTGCCCTGCTCCTTGGTTTGTCGTCATGGCCAAGGGAGAGTTCTTACTCATTTCCTCCTAAGATCCTCCTTCTCTGTGTAAAGGTTCTGGCTTGCAATACAAGCCTTTTCCTCAGGGAATGGATGGGCTGGGGGAGCATGGGTGTGGGGTGAAAACTTCACCTTTCAGGTAAGATCCTATTCCTCATGCAAGAGTGGTTTGGACTCATAGATCCACTGGGTTAACACCACCTTAAACATACAGCATCCAAACAATAATACCCAATCATATCCAAGCAACCAATCTCACACACAAACAGTAATAGGAAGTTAGAACTGACTCCATGTTTGCTGAATTGTTTTATTTAAAATTGAATCAGATTGTCCTAATTTATGACCTGATTCATGTTAATTATCTGATACCTTTCTCCTCTTTATTTTCCATTATTTATTTTTTATAATATTATTTCAAGATGGCAAAGCCCAACCTGAAACCTCCTTTTGCTTCAATCTTCTGTTTTCCTTCCCTATGGGCTGTGTCTCCCTGTGCCCTGTGACTGTAGTTGGAATTACCCCCATCAAGAAATCACATGGCTACCCCATCTCTGCTTTCGAATCTTTGCTTTAAAGCCCCCTTGTCCAAGAAAGCATCTCTTATTTCTGTATATAAATTAGTACACTATCCTTAACATTTTTCCATCCCCCTTACCTTGTCTTGCTTTTCTTCTTAGCAATAAAACAATTGTCATCAGATATATTATACATGTATTTATTTATTTTTATGTCATCTCCACTAGAATGTCACTTTTGTGAGGACAGAGACTTCATCTATTACCAGTTTTTAGAATAATGTCTAGTATGTAGTATAACGCAGTAAAAATACGTTGAATGGACAGATAAGTAACTTAATTAGCTGCATGAATAAAATATATGGGAAGGATGTGCATGTATAGGTAATGGAAGTTCATTGCTTTCAGGATCATCTTATTTAAAGGATAAAGAAGCAAAAAAAAAAAAATTAAAATATCACTTACTTATGGAAGTAAGAATGGCATATGGCATGGATTATTTTAGGAACCAGAGACCTAATTTTATTTTGTATATTTCCCCTCTACCTTATAGCCCAGCACTTCTCATGAGAGAACTTGCTTACCTTCCTTCAGATTCTCTGATCACATGAAGAATTTGTTGTTTTCTGCATTTTCAGGTACATTAAGAAACAATCCCAAGAAAGACAAGAGTTTCTTTAGAAACTCTAGAATGTGTACAAATAAAAGCATAAAGACTTTGTTGAGGAGCATTTGAAATATGTTTCAAATAGCAACAATGAAGAATTCATTGGCTTATGAAGTTGGTAAATCCACGGGACGGACTGGCTCAAAGCATGGCTGGATCCACTCTTCACTGATATTATCACAATTTTCTTTCTTTCTTTCTTTTTTAAATCTCCATTTGATATAATTCTCACTTTGGGTTTATTTTCAGAATGGATAGCAATAATGGGTCCTGGCAGCTACAGGCTTATAAAATCTTTAGAGCTTCTAATTTGAAAAGCAGAGAAACCTTCTTTTGCTCTGCATCTTTAACAATCCTCACCTCCCACCCAGTGATTCTGCTTGGCCAGACTTGAGTCTCATGTTCATTTCTGGAGCAATCAGGTTTGTGGGAGAATAGAGCACACCGGTCAACTTTTGGTACTTTGGCATTTAACCTCGACGGCTGCATTAATTACACAAAATACATGTGTGTGTGAGGGGTGGGTGGGTGGAGAGGACAGTGGGAGGCATAGTTTCCCCAAATAAATTGATACAGGACATTTTACTTTGACATTTTGTGTCAAGCCAAAATGATACACACATGCATTAATTATATTCTATACAATGCGGCCACCTGAAGTATTATGACAACTTTGGACCATTTCGCTGACCTGAAAAGATAAATTAATTTATATATCCAGTTTCCTACCTAAGAGAAAATAAGTTTTTAGGGCAATTCATAAGGCTGATAATTGTTACACTCTCATTTGGACAATGTATCATTTTACAATGTATTTATTTATTTACTTGTATTTATATAGCAACAAGTCTGTTGCTTATGTGTAGATACCAGGATTATTTGAAAGGTTTTGTTTATTTAATGATAGTTTCAAAGACCTGGAGTAATGCAATTTGAATGAGATCTGTTGAGAATCACACTGTGATGCCCACTCAAACTCTCTTTTTTTTTTTTTTAACAACACGTTAGGAAACTGAGTGGAAGGCAGACATATATTCACCTGGTTCAAAACCCCAAATATAAAGAGGTATTGTTCCCCTTTGCTGCAGTCTGCTTCATTCCCCTTCCCCCACAGGAAGCCACTTTTCCTGGTTTCTTGGGAATCCTTCCACATTTTCTCTACGCAAATAAACGTGTGTATATGAGCAAATACAAGCGTGCAGGTAAGCTGCAGCAGTCTGGACTTTGCTGTCTTCACTTAACATAATAACTTGGGGGCTCTATACATAGCAGTACACCGAGAGTTTACTTCTTCTTTTTCTTACAATTTCAGAGTAACATATTTGAAGAATATACCTTAATTTAGCCAGTCTCCTTGATGGACCCTGGTGATTCCCCCTCATCCTCTCCCTCCCCAATTCCCCAATCCCAATGAAATAATTAGGATTTCATATTTTGGAGCCTTGATGGCATGTATTAAAATTTATTAAAAAAATAAAATATAAAATAAAATAAAAATTATTTAGATTTTTGACCCAGTCCACTTTCGTTAGTTTTATAGAGAGTAATTTGGGCTTAGTGCCAGCCAACTGATGTAATTCAATTCCAACCTCCTAATTATTTTCAAAATACAATGAAAGGATGGAAAATAATTGCCACTACTGGTCTCTGAAAAGTGTGTGGCTTCAAGAGTCGGTATACAGAATTTGATGGTTTTGATGGGCAACCATACCTTTGAGAAACATCATGGTTAACAATTACATGGCTTGCTCTGAAAGCTCTAAATTCCTTGCCATGTTGATATTTGTCTTAAATTTGGGGACATGAAGTCTTCAGGCATGCCGGGATTGAAGGGGCACCCCCTTGAGGGGTATATGAAGACAGCAGGGACTCTGCAGAGATGAGGGGCTTACTTGGCTATAAACAGCACAGATGAGCAGCAGCCTTTGGTCCTGGGAACCATATCTAGATAGGAGCAGAGCCCTATAAGTAGCAAGGAGGGCAGTTAGTGTTAGGCACCTGGGAGCAGAGGAGAGTCGAGCTAGTTTGGTTCGGTTGTGAGGCAATGGGGAAGCATTTCTTTTTTCTTTCTTAAACAAAGGAGTGATGTAATTCAATTGTACCTAGCAGCAGCCACAGGCAGTGATTGAGGGGGCAAGCTTGAAAACCATTTTTGAGGCGATTACAATCATCTAAGTGAGGAACAAGGAGAGCAGAAATACAGCAGTGGAGTTAGAGGAAAGGGAGTGACCAAGAGAGACATTTAAGAGGTAACACCCATAGGACGTGACCATGGATTACAGATGAAGACTGAGGGAGAGGGCCAAGTTGGGGAGGGTTATATATTCATTAAGCCTTTCAACAAAGGAAGATTGAGCACCTATTTGGTGACTGGCCCCATGCTAGCTTCTGGAGACATACAAGGTTTCTGTCCTGTTAGGATGTGTCTTTTGAGAGAGGCAGAAATTACCAAGTAAACAAATAAGCAAGATGGGTGAGTTGCCTCATGCCTCTTCACAATCAGCTTCTCCTCTACCCCAGCCTGAGACAACCACTGATTTATTTAACGTTCCTATAGTTTTGCCTTTTCCAGAATGCCATATGCATAACTGTGAAAATGGTTACAAATTTGTATGTGGTTGATGAAACTCATACAGCTGGACACTAAAAAGAATGAGGTCTCCTCTATATAAATCATGCCTCAGTAAAACCCACATGAAAAAAGCTTGTATACCAAAAATGTAAAAAAATAAGAAAAAGATAAGAAAAAAATGGATTAATGGATAAGAATAACCGGCATGGCAGAGGGCTGGGGGTATTTAAAATATGGAGGTCAGGAAAGCTGTCTATGAAGAGTTTACATTCTGCCCACGATTTGTATATTTCATGTGTTCGGGGGGGAAAAAGAAAAAGAGACCATTGTGGCTAGAATATAGTTAATAAAGAAGAGAGTTGCATAAACTGAGATTAAGAGGCAAGCAAAGTGCAGATTGTGAAGAGCTTTTTAGGTCGCAGTGAGGAGCTTTGGATATTATCCTAAATGTAATGGGAGGCCATTGAAGATTTTGGGTGGAGCTGTACCATCTTCTGATTTCCTTTTTTAAATGATCTCAGTGTTGTCATTTGGGTAATTAACTATAAAGGGAACAAGTGCGAAAGCAGGGAGACCAATTAGGAGACTACAGTAAAAGTCCAAGTGAAAGATGAAGGGGAACCAGATGGCCACTATGGCAGTAAGATGGGAGCAGGTGGGCGGGAGTTAGAAATAAGTTGTAGATGGATAAAACCAATAATCCTGCTGATGGTTAGGATATGAGGATAAGGGATCCAGAGTGATTCTTATTTCTTTGGTTTGAACCAACTGGATGATGGTACTGTCACTTACCTGGTTGGAGAATTAGTGAGGATTCATTTTAGGGAGGAGAGTAAAGAGTAGAATAAGATCTTATTTCCCTCATAGACACAAAGAGAGTCACAAAGTTTGGGAGATTTTGGAGATTGCCATCTTGATTAGTCTAGATCAATCACATTCACCCTTGAAATGGCTTCTCCCAGATTTTGCCTCTCAACGCACTGTTCCTTGAATAACCCCAGTAATCTCACATCCCTGGATCTTTCAAGTTTCTATTCTCGTGGACTAAGGACAATCCACAAAATTACAAAAATGGCTACAATAATTCATTGCACCCCCAAAAGTATGCCTCTTTAAAATGGTTTTTTTTTTCAATCCTCCTATCAAGAGGTAAAGCTCATTTCTCCACTCCTTGAATCTGTGCTTGGCCAAATGACTTATTCTGGCCATTGGAACCTTAGAAAACATGACATAAATAGAATGTTGAAAAGTACTTCTACATTGAGGCTTGTCTCTCTTACTGAAGGAAACTCTTCCATCTTTCCATGAATGAGTTCACCCTACCTTCCTGGATGATGCGAAACTTGAGGTTGTCACTCCAGCTAACGTTATCAATAGAACATTAGCCTTGGACTTTCCTTTCTGGGCTATGATCGCAATGTCAGATGCCAAGCCCAGGATGGTGGCAATGGCCAAAGAAGGAGTTTTTGGAGTCCCAATTGGCCTACTAAGCAACCAGGATCTTCCCTTCAGCAGACAGATGGAATGTTCCTCTTGTAACACACCTAACCTTTTGGTTAAAAGCAACAAATGCACATTTACTTAAATAACAAGAAGGAATTAGAGTGCTAATTTTGCTCTAAATGAACCAAACCCAAGTGGCATGAAGAGAAAAAGGGAGCTAAACCTATTTTCTTATCAGCTGAGCAGAAGTTAGCGAAGGAGACCGTTCTATGTAATGGAACTGAACAGACACATTCAAATGGGCATATTTATAGATGTTTTATTTGTTTGTGACTTAGAATAAAGCTCTGAACTTGAGGAAAATATTGTGAAGTCCTGAGAAGGTTGTAAGGAAGTCTTGGGAGCAGATGACCTGATTAAGAAAGGGAAGAAAATCTGGGGGCTGAGATCAGAACTCAAAGAAATAGTATTTAAGGAGTATGCACGGGAGGGGAATTGAGAAGGCAAGATCTAGTATGGTGAGGAAGAAGCAGAAGCCAACAAGAGGCATGGCGATTTGAAGTACCCAATCGATATTTAGATTTTTGAGTTTGAATTCCAGAGTAACCAATGACTAGCTGTGTAATGTGGGGCAAGTTTCTTAACCTCTCTTTTCTTTAACTTTTCTAAGTTAAAATGGGGGGATACTAATATATTTAACTCCTAAGGTTTATTGTGTGGGATAAATATCACAATATAGTTAGAGTTTTTGGAACAGTGCCTGGCCCATAGTACATACCCAGTAATCATTAGCATTATTGTCATGACACTTAAAGGAGGCAATGGGTTTCAACAAGGAGTGAGAAACTATCTGTCATCAAATACTAAGGAAAGACGAGTAAGAAACACACTAAGAATGTTTATTTGATCTAATAACTAGATGTGTTGGGAACACTGGCAAGAATAGTTTTCCCAGAGTCATAGAGCTCAAAGTAGGCTGCTGAGACTTGAGGCTCAAGGAGGAAATGAGACTTCTGGTGATCCAGGCTTGGCTCCATCGTTGGCTGTGTGACCTTGCACAAGCTTCCTAAACTCTCTGGATCAGTCTTCTCTGCTATAAAGCAGGAGGAGGAGGAGACTTGGTGATCTGTTCTCCATTTTGAAATGTTGTCAGTCAACCAATGGGAATTCAGATGGTCAGTCAGCAAAATGTTCTAGAAGTGATTTTTAAAAAAATTTTCAGATGGGAGGTCGATGACCAGCCAAAGTTTATGGCTTCCCACTTCTCATTTTCCTTGGTGCTGCTCCTTTCAGAGCCAGACATACATGCCAATATAGTAATAAATGCAGACGAGAGTGTGTTCATGTATGTGTGCACCAACAAACACAAATTGTGGTCCTGAGACCCATACAACAAGACTATACATAAGCAGATTATGTCACAGACCACAGATTCGATCCTCCACCTACTAAAAACCTACCGTGTCCTGGGTTTTCTGCTAGATATTGGGGGACACATGGATAAATCCATTAGGATGGTTGTCATTGAAGAGCTTATAATTTAATGGGATGGTTAGGAATTTACCAAAGACAAGGTAGCTGACTGGTAATAAGATCTATGATACAATTCAACAAACATTTATTGAATGCTCTGTCAACAACTGTGCTGGGTACTGGGGAGAGAGGCCTGAGAAAAATAAGGAGAGTGTAAAATTATTTCTTATCAGAAGTCTCATAAACTTTCTGTTTTTTTTTTTTTTTTTTCTATGAGGTACATTGATTGATAGTCACCAGGTGATCTCAACATGTCACCTGGGAGGTCTGCTGCTGGCCTCAGTCTTTGCAGTAGAGAAAGGGAACCATGGGAAGATGGGGGTTGGGATGGGGGGAACAAGCTGGGATCTTGCTTTCCTACACTCACCCAGTTTCACTGGGAAGCCACCATTCTCTTTCCATAACTGAGAGGGTAGCACTTCCCACATCCGTAAGTGTGCTTTGGGAAGGTTTCTGTGGTCGCTACCCTGCTCCACTATTCTGTTGGCACTGATATCAGCCTCAGCACAATTCATTGTCTGGAAAAGTCTCACCAAGTTTGGAGACCCCTGTGTTGGAGACCACAGAGGCTTCCTGGGGAAGACTCATTTCTGCTCTTCCCATAAGAGAGGAAATGGCTTCAAAATAAGGAGACATATCTCCTGCCAGTTCTCAGAATCACATTATAGCCGACTAAGGGCGGATGAAGCTGATTGGGTCTTGCAGGGTCTGTGTCCCTGAAGCTCTCTTGCTCTTTCTTTGTCACATCCAGAGGCTCTCATTCCTCTCCTACTAAAACTTGTGAGAAAACTCTCCGATTCTGACAAGACTCTTTCAGGTCACTTGCCCTCATGAGGAAATGGTGGCTCGCACTGGAACCTTAAATGTATGGTTCTCACCCTTTCTTGCAAAGAGCTTGGGGTGAGACTTGCCATCCACCCATCCCTTGGTGAAAACCACTTTTCATGGGTTGAGAGAAATCTGCATTTGGGGGCAATTTCCAGTCATTTGGCTTTTGAGAGGAAACGGTGCAAATACAAATCCAGGGATTAGTTCTTGGGAAATTCAGGAAGTGTTTTGCAGAAAGGGAGGGGGAGAAGGACATTTGTCAAAGTGCCTGTGCTGCTAGTCCTCGTATAAATGCTCTCTCTCCTTTGTTCCTACCGGACTCTGAAGAATACAACTCAAGCACAAAGCAAAGGAGGCACTGGCAAGTGAATGCAACAGTGTTTTCTAATCTGTGTGGATCGAAATCACACAAATTTTGATTCTGTAAAGAGTCTTCCTTAGCATGCTGGATTAATCGCATGGATTAATAAAACACAGTCGCCTCCACTCACTGGTGCCTCCTGGCCTTTGTACTTGCCTTTCCCCCACCGCCTTGCTTTTTTAAAATCTATGGAAAAAAAAAAATTCTATGGAACTTTGAAGGAACAAAAGGCATTTTCTATGAGTAAATTTCTCATTTTCTATGAGGCATTTTCTATGCTGGCCATTGGTCCATCGGTTCAACCCGCCTAGAAGGTAGGCTCTCTGAGTTTCTCAGTGTGCAGAACACTTGTTTGAGCTTGTATGCCAACCTCTGTGCCTTGGGGAAAACCCAGGATGTCTTTTGGACCCTACACTTTGCAAAGTTTGCTGTGAGTGAAGAGTAGCACATTACAGAACAAAGACTAAATTAAAGGCATGTAGTGCATGGTGAAGGATACTAGATAAGGGCTCGGTTAGGAATGTGTATGCTGGTCTCGACTCTATTTTAGCCTATTTAACTTTCATAAACCCAAGCCTCCTTGTTTCCTGGGATTAGATCATTCAGCCCAGGTCTAAATGAACAACAACTAATTTTCGATGAGTGGGACTGTGGTACCGGACGTTGTTTTACGCCTACACCTGAAGTATTCATTTAATCCTTAGAGACCTTATGAGGTGCCATGGTATTATTTCTATATTCTGAAACAGTAATTGGGACCAGCGATGTCCAGTATCTGACTGGAGTTCATGCCACTGCTGCGGGGTGGAACTGAGACAAGGCTGAGATCCAGCATTCGCCCAAGCTGTGATCCTAACCAGTGGTACTTCCTTGCCTAGAGCTGGTTCGTTTAAGCCTTGTTTAATGGTGCCTTCATCCAGTAGATAGATTTCTATGCTTCGTCTGCACAATTCTTTAAAAATTTTTTTTAATGTTTATTTTTATTTTTGAGAGAGATAGAGAAAGAGAGAGAGCATGCATGTGCACACACACACACACACACACACACACACACATGCATGAGTGGGGGAGGGCAGAGAGAGAGAGGGAGACACAGAATCTGAAGCAGGTTCCAGGCTCTGAGCTGTCAGCACACAGCCCAAACCCACAAATGGTGGGTTTGGGTCAGCAGGGTCCAAACCCACAAATGGTGAGATCATGACCTGAGCCAAAGTCCAAAGCTTAAGCAACTGAGCCACCCAGGAGCTCTCTTTTTAAAAAAAAAATTTTTAAATGTTTTATAAATTTATTTTATTGAGTCATCTAGGCACACCGAGGCAAGAGGGGCCACAGGTGGGCTCCCCCTTTAGGAACTACCTGCTACCCATCTTAGAATCTCCGGGTGGTGGGTACACGTGCCATCTTTTTCTTGGTCCAGCTTCAGCGCCCTCATTAAAATACGGGGGGCATGCCCGTTGTCTCTCTTTGTGCATATATGGGGTAGCTGGTCTCTTTACTTTTGATTCAAAATCGTATTTGCCGAGTGCCCACTCTGTGCCAACCAGTAGCAAGCAAGACATGGTCTTTGACATTTCAGAACTGGCTTTGTAGGAGAGGATGCAGCAAATGAAGCCACTAAAATGTATAAGCAACATAATTATGGATTGTGCAAAAAAAACACAATAGAAGTAAACTTGGCACAACTCCCTGCAAAAGTGACGGTTAAGTCTGGATCAGAAAAATAAGAAGGACCTAGTTACATGAAGAGCTCGGGGAAGGAAAGTACGTTACTAATTTTTAGGGCAAGACCTAGGACGTATATTTTTAATAAGATTTCCTCGCATCTCTCTTTAAAAAAAATAAAGTCTTCAGAAAGATCAATAGAATGCATCCAAGCTGAACAGAAGAGAGAAAACAGACTGCAAAGAAAAGAACGTTCTAGTGGTTATGTGGAACAGGTACCAAAGTGTTTATTGTTGGAAGCCCAGAAAGGGGGGAGGAAGTGAGGCTGAAGAAGAATTTGAAGCAATAATGTCTGGAAATGTGCTAAATTTGGTGAAAAATGTAAACACACACATTCGAGAAGCTATGAGAATTGCAAATAGATAAACTCAAAGAAATCCACATAAAGACACATCCAAATTCAACTTCTGAAAACTAAAGATAAAATCACCATGATCTGTTACCCTTAAATGCCTGGTGTAAATTTTTAAAAGTGCAGATTTGGGGGCACCTGGGTGGCTCAGTCAGTTAAGCATCTGGCTCTTCATTTCTGCTCAGGTCATGGTCTCATGGTTTGTGTTTGAGCCCTGCACCAGGCTGACAGTGGGGAGGCTGCTTAAGATTCTCTCTCTCTCTCTCTCTCTCTCTCTCTCTCTCTCTCTCAAAATAAATAAATAAATAAATAAATAAATAAATAAATAAATAATTTTTTAAGAAGTGAAAAGTTAGTGTTTTAAGGGCACAGAAAAAGTGACAACTGGTTGTATTAGTAGGGCACAGCAAGAAATATTTGGCACACATTCAAGGGTTTCACAGATAATAATTCAGTGAAAGGGACAATAGGCAGAGAGGAGTCTTACCCATCTTGAGAGGAATGGCACATTCATTTATCCTTTCTTCTGAGGGAAGATTTTATTCACTTATTTTTAATTTAAAACATTTTTTTTTAATGTTTATCTTAGAGAGAGAGACACAGCATGAGCAGGGGAGGGCAGAGAGAGAGAGGGAGACACAGAATCTGAAGCAGGCTCCGGGCTCCGAACTGTCAGCACAGAGCCTGATGCGGGGCTCAAACTCACAAACTGTGAGATCATGACCTGAGCCGAAGTCGGACGCTTAACCGACTGAGCCACCCAGGTGCCCCTGAGGGAAGATTTTAATCTGTCTGTACCTTTTCCTCCTACTGTAACACTCAGATTATAATAGGGTCTTATGTTAGCGGCAATCTTTAATATTTTATGAAATATTCTTCGATATGTATTTCTAGGATGGAAAATGTATGCAAAAAGTGTATTTTGACTTTTCCTTCGTAAGCAAGGAATTTAGCAAACCATGCTTATTCCCAGTGCCCCTTAACTCCCCAGTCTGTAGTTATGTCATTTAGAACTTGGATTACTATTTATTAAAGTAAATCTTTCATTTAATTAATTATAAGTACATTGATTTTAATTCAACTATATAGCTCCCCTGATGTGTTTGAACCATATTATTTACCACAATCATTTAAAACCAATTTTTATGCTTACATTTTGTTTTCTGTGTTCACCCTCAGCCTTCTGCTAACTCTGATTTTTAATTTTTTTTTTAAGTTTATTCATTTTTGAGAGAGAGAGAGAGACAGAGCATGGGCAGGGGAGGGGCAGAGAGAGAGAGAGAGAAGAGACACAGAAAATCCAAAGCAGGCTCCAGGCTCTGAGCTGTCAACACAGAGCCCTACACCAGGCTTGAACCCACAAACTGTGAGATCATGACCGGAGCCAAAGTCGGAAGCTTAACATACTGAGCCACCCCAACGCCCCACCTTTCATTTTTAATTCTTACTCTTGATTAACTTTTCGGGTTATTAGGGACACTATCAAGTAAAATTTTAAAGGAGTATACTTATTTGGTTTGTTCTTTTTAAAAATTTTTTAAATGTTTATTTATTTTTGAAAGAGAGACAGAGTACAAGCAGGGGAGGGGCAGAGAGAGAGGGAGACACAGAATCCGAAGCAGGTTCCAGGCTCTGAACTGTCAGCACAAAGGCCGACACGGGGCTTGAACTCACGAGCCATGAGATCATGACCTGAGCCAAAGTTGGATGCTTAACCGACTGAGCTACCCAGGTGCCCCTGGTTTGTTCTTTCTTTATTTCACAAGGCGTGAGCTTCCTGTTTGTCCTCCATACCAGAATTCTTATAAATCCAACCAGCAGAAGCCTGCCAAGCGCAGTGCGGGGGCCTGCTTTCAAATTAGTTCCCCTCCCACTAGTAAGAGAGACTTACCTTCTAGAAGAAAAGCTGTCTTCCGGGTGCGGTCATCTTCCTGAGCAAACTCCTCTACCGAGCCCCCAGCCGACCTGCCTGCAGGTCTCATCACATTTAACTAAGTCACATGTCCTCCTCTAAGCCAATCACGGTGAACAGAATGAGATTATCATTAACAGAGATTTTTCCTCGGGGTGGGGGGGGGAGGGGGGGGGTCAGGCTACTTCTCAGAGGTGTGGCTACCCGAAAGAAAGGTGGCTTCTGTTTGCAGACAACCTGGTGTCATGCTGTAGCTGTTTTCACAACAGCGTCTGCTGCATTTTCCTTGCTATTAATTTGGGGGGTTTGTTTTGTTTTGTCTTTGTAATGTTGGTGATTCCGTTTAGTCGTCCCAAGATCTTGATGTTGTTATTGGACATTTAATTTACTTGGAAGTGGTCCTTATCTCAGCCTGTTCTGTCTTGTCTCTGCTTACTAGCTTTGCCTGGCATCCTGTTGTTTTTTAGTCACCAAATGCTTCTGTGCTTTTGTCTCATCCTGTTCTTTTGCAGGTTTCTGATCTTAGTAAGGCTATGTTCTTCCCATTAAGGACGCTGAGCTCTCTTTTGTTGGTTTGTTCATTTGTTTTTTCCTTACTCAAACCCTACTTAGTCTTTCTCCATCAGACACTTTTATTTTCCTTCCAAATTCGAAGCTCCCCTCTCCGGAAATCTCTTCCGCTCTCCAGCGCAATGGTGCCTCCCTTCACGTTCATTTCCTGCCCTGAGCCTAAGACCGTCCAAGCAGTTTGACAGCTGGATCTACCATATCATCTTTCATCATTGAACTGGGCAAATGCAGACGTCTTCCAGCCAGCCCTGAAAGCCTGCCTCCATAGAGCCTTCGAAACCCTTCACGTCATCTCTCTCTTCCTCAAGGTCTTTCGGTGACTTCCAGTCTCACGTTCCAGTTTGTGAAAGGATGTCCTGCTTGCAGGACTCTGCCTCTCGCCGGCCAGAAAAACCAGTCTGTGTCTACATCTCCAAGCTCTGTTTTTTTCAAATTCCCCAAATGATTGGTTGCGGGAGGTTTTTTTGTGAGCCTTCAGGATGATTCATTCTCACCTTCTTTTTGCAGTATGTAACTACATTTCCATTTTATACAGCATTATATAAAGTCATATTTTTTCATCTTTGAGTGAGCAGCCGTCTGTGGTCCTTGGTGCTTTCTAGAAGACATGATGTCCAAGTGCCATTTTCCTCTGTTCATTATCCACCCGGAAGCTGTTAGAATCTTTTTCAGGCCTACTGCTGACAAGTAGGTTGATGGTACAGGGCCGGACCTGTTCCCAGGGTTTAGCCTCCATTGTACCCCTAACCACACCTCCACCTGGTGTTGCTTTCCCAAGGTGAGGTGGGACCTCCCACCCACTGCCTGATTCTCTGGTACTCCTAGATTGTAAGAGGGATTACAACTCCAGCAAGCATCGTTACCACGAAGCTAGCCTCTGTCCTAACACTTGACATATAGGATCAATATCTTTTGGGGTAGACTGTGCATCTGCTACTCTCCTCTGTCCCTCATAGATTCAAGCACGGTGTTAGGGCATGGATCAGAGAAATACATGGCCTGCCTCAAAATCTCGGTGTGCAGTACATAGAGGTGACTATTTGTTTTTATTTTTTTTCTGGCCCACAGACCCTTGTTATCTGGGCTGGGCTGGGTGGACAACTGGGTGGGGGAAATATCTCCCTCCTATTTTCCCATTAGCTGGGGCTCCTTTGTTAATCTTCCAAAGTAAGGCTATGGCATTGGCAGTTGCTCTCTTTCCATCTCATTCTTCATAAAAATGCTCTTAGAATTCATCATAGAGTGTCTCACAGGCTTAGCTTTTCATAAAATGTGAGGAGAGGCTGTACCGGGGAATGATGGCCAGAAGTTCACACTGTTCTTCCAATAATGGATTTTTACTCGGAAATGTTGAGATGATAGAACTTTTGCTGTGTAACCTCATTTACATTTTATAGCATCCACAAAAGTGGTAATTACATGGCCCAGGCTGTCCGTGACTCTGTGATGTCAGCTCTGAGATGGGCTGACAACAGCTCCTCCATACTTCTCATGGCGTGGTAAATCACTTTGTTTTTCACACTGAGCTTCTCGCCCCTTTCTCTCACCATTAAGGCTTGGAATGAGACTACACAGATAAGCAAGAATGCATTTTTGACGTTATGTAGTGAAACTTGTCTTCATTCATAAATACCTTGTGAGCTAGTCTTCGCTTCAACCTGTGACTCTACCAAGATTCTACCTGACATGACAACAGAATTCACAGGAGCAATGTCACAGAGCATCTGGACACAGGAGGCCTACTTAGTGAAATCATGTCAATTGCTGAGGGATTCTGCCCAGGATGGCCAAGCCACTGGAAACCGATGCATTTGTGTAGGAGTGCCTCCTGAAGTCACACAGAGGCTTCTAGAGAGGAATGAAAATTCTTCTTTGCTAACTACATCTGTTAGAGGCTTACTTGATTTCAACATTTTCTAGCACGGCATTGAGATGATTTATAAAAAGAAAGCTCTTTTGCACATTTGAGTCTTGAGCAACATAAGTTTAAACCACATAGGTCCACTTATATGTGATTTTTAAAAACATAATATACAGTACTGTAAAAATATTTTCTCTGCCTTATGATTTCCTTAATAACATTTTCTTTGCACTAGTTTATTTTATTGTAAGAATGTAGTATATAATACATATAACATACAAAATGTGTGCTAATCGACTGCTTATGTTATTGGTAAGACTTCTGACCAACAGTAGGCTATCAACAGTTAAGTTTTTGGGGAGTCAAAAGTTACTGCTCAAGGGCTGGTGCTCTTAACCCCAAGTTGTTCGAGGGTTAACTGTATATAGTTAAGTGCTAGTGTTTATAATGTTTATCCACTCATGCACCACAGTTATATGCTGCAATGAATTAAGGTGAGTTAGCCCACAGTTACATCAGCAATAACATATTATTTATTTAAAGATTTAAACTTTGACAAATTTTAATTTACCATTTAATGGAGTGTAATTAAGGAAAGTGATCACTGTCAAAACTATGGAGGAATGGGTACCTGGGTGGCACATTTAAGTTAAACATCCAACTCTTGATCTAAACGCAGGTCATGATCTCACAGTTTGTGGATTCAAGCCCCACATCAGGCTCTGTGGTGATGGCATGGAGTCTGCTTGGGATTCTGTCTCTCCTTCGCTCTGCCCTTCTCCTGCTTGTGCTCTCTCTCTCTCTCTCTCTCTCTCTCTCTCTCTCAAAATAGTAAACTTAAAAAAATTCAAAAAAAGCAACACGTTAAAAAAAAACTATGGCGGATTATCATAAGCTTCCTCTATATTTGAAAGCAACAGGACTTGTTTTCTATGACTTTTTCATCATTAAATGTTGGAAGAATCTAATTAATAGATCACAATATAATTATTTATATTATTATGAAAAAGTCATTGCAGAAAGTATGGCTAAAGCAGTGAGTTTTCAGATCCTCCTGACTTGACAAAACTTATCATTGTTTCAAAGACTTATTTAGACTTTCCCCATATGTGTAGGTATTACCAGAACTTCAATCATAGAAAATGTAAAACTGTATATATTCTGCTTTAATTTACCATCACATCATTTTTCTATAATGCCTCATCGTGTTGTCCAACAAACATTTTTACATATTTTTAAAAAAAATATTTATTTTGAGAGAGAGAAAGAGAGAGAACAAGCAGAAGAAGGAGAGAGAGAGGGGCAGAGAGAATCCCAAGCAGGCTCCATGCTATCAGCACAGAGCCTGATGCAGGACTCAATCCCATGAACCTTGAGATCATGATCTGAGCCGAAATCAAGAGTCAGATGCTCAGCCAACTGAGCCACCCATGCGCCCCCATTTTTACACATTCTTTTAATGGTTCAACAATGCTATACCCAGTTGGCTTTCCATCATTGAATTAAGCATCTCTCCCTTATGGGACAAACAGGTTGCTTTTATTCATTTTTTTTCCTTTCATGAATAACTTTGAAATGCTTGCCTGGATAGAATTCAAGAACCACATTAACATAAACTATTGCTCTGTGTCAGCATATTTAATAGGAGTGTCAGCAAGAATAGCCCTAATGAAGCATCCAAGATTTACAAAGTCCTGAACGGAGGCAAGAATAATTCTATCATTTGCTGATGAACTAGCTTAATCTGCAAAAATGGTGATGTTGAAAGCACTGCCGGGTTCTGCAAAGCACTGGGATGACAGTAATAATAGCAGTAGTAATTAACAACAATGTCAACAATGCTAATAATGACAAATAAAATTTATGAGCCTTCACTTTATGCCAGGCGCTCTTCTCTGTGCTTTCTGTGTTCTTACAGCAACGCTGTGAGTTAGATATCGTTATTATTTTTATTTTGTAGAAGTGGAAACATACACAGAGAGGTTAATAATTCCTTATTATTGTAGAGCTGGTAGTTCTTGGATACCTTATGTCATTGACTTTACTAACTGCTTTACATGTATCCTTTTATTTATTCCTCCCCAAATCCTTATTAGGGGTAGAATTTCAATTTTCCATGTGAAGTATTTGAAGTCAAAGAGGACAAGTCAGGTGACTGAGGTCACAGTGCTTGTGAAGATCAAAGCACAGATTTAAACCCAACTTTGCCAGACCCCAAAGTTGCTGAAGAGAGCTAAGCTGTGAGCTATACTGTCAGCATGGAACCAGAATTGAGCAAAGTCAAATGATTTATACGGAGCTACCTCATGAACAGCAGAAGATGCTGGATTGGAAGGCATCTGCTTTCTCCTAGGCAAATGCCCTTTCCCGCACCCTGTTGTGATTTCTATTGTCTTTTCTCATCCCCTTTTCCAGGGTTGCTCACGTGCACTTGCTTTCTCTCTCTCTCTCTCCTTCTTACTCCACGCACACCCGCTTCACTCTGCTTCTGTAGACCACCTTCCTCTGCTGCACTTACACTTGAACTATCACAGGCAGCCCCAAGTGTGCCCTTGTCCCCGGTCTACCAGACTTTTCAGCCAGTTGATTTAGTCCCTGGGTCTGGATTTCAGATTTCTGAGACTGGAGGAGGGTCTGTTTGGTCCAATCTGGCCCAGGATTATCCAACCACACCCATGCTGGGTGAGTGTGGGTCACATGGTACAAGGTTGTGGTGGGCCTGTTTCTCTCAGGAGGGGTATGGGCAGCAAAGCAGAGGGTGACGTATTTGTTACTGATTGGAATCAGGTAGGCAAACCTCAGAGCTTCCCAAGGAGAGGACAAGGACTGCCTTGCCACCTACTGGCGCTTTTGTTGATCAGCCCACAGAGTTCTCACACAGTGAAGACTCCTGGAAGACTTCAGTGTCCATTGGCCATGCTCTGGCATCATCATGACCATTTCAGCAGTGGCCCCCTTTGTGCCATGAGAACACAGCTTAGGGACACTTGATTAGATTAATTTTCGTCTTTGTGGATGAGGTCCGGCAGATTTCTTTATTTTGATCCAAGACCCAGCTGCCCCACCTTCCCTATTTATTTGTATAACAAAGATGAAAACCACCGAAAAACAAGTTAGTTTTTTTAGAGAGAGAAAGAGAGAGAGAGTACAAGCGGGGGAAGAGCAGAGGAAGGGTGAGAAACAGAACATTAAGCAGCCTCTACACTCAGCACAGAGCCCAGTGTGGGGTTTGATCTCATGACCCTGGGATCACGATCCGAGCTGAAATCAAGAGTCCGATGCTTAACTGACTGAAGGAGAGGCTTCAGATGCATGGCCTTTCTCTATTGTGGTCACATCAGCTGGTAACATGCTTGAACTTGGCCACTACTTCTTGTCCAGATTTAAAGATGAAAAAGATAAAAACCTTTGCTTCTGGATATGTACATTCAGGGCACATAGATATACTAATTGGTAGTGCTTATTGTGGTGCCAGTTCAATAAGTTTGTACCATTAAAACTAGCAGCCCTGGAGAAAAATGTTGGACTTTCTCCCCGTGATTCTTTTCAAGCATTACTACAATTCTGGTTTCTGAAATGCCATTAAAATGCATCTCAGGAAGTATTCCTTAGCTGACCCTACTGCTTCTGTTAAGATGTTCAACTACATGATGACTTTTATAAATATTCTGTTTCAAATGGAGAACTTTGTCCACAGTCTGATTTGAGAAAGATCTTTGATTTTTCCCTTTTTAAAGCAAAGTTTTAATTTTGTGGCACTGAATCTTCCCCCAACCCCTCGCAGGGTAAAAAGAAGTCAACTCGAATTGATTTTGTGCTTCAAATGCCTATATGGAAACAAATTAAAAGAAGATATTAAATATCTCCTTTTTTTTTACAGGAAATTATTTGGGGGAATCATTTTGTGTCTGCTGGAATATAGAAGAGCTTTGCTTTCATTCATGAGCATTAGAACTTCATTTTGTTATATAACGTTGGCCACAAACATTGAAATTTTGAAAGTGGATCACTGTATTTGGATTTGTACTAAAATTCTAACAGTTATGTATTTTCCTTTTATTTTTTTCAATATTACAACATCTCTGACAGGTTTTTAAAGCTCTCTGCCCTCTGGACGCAGAGTAGGAGTTGTAAACAGGGGAGCAGGCAAAGTGCTCTCAAGCAGTGCCCTTGAATCTGTCCCCGGTGCTTGTCTGGTTATTTTCTTTCTGGCATCTGGAAGGGTGGCAGAGACCTGGTGACAGGACAATGAGGTTTTCCTATCAATGCTGACCCTCAGAAACTGACGTCATCTCTGTAATTTAATTTGTCCAGCTGTCTCTGCATTCTGTAGCCTCTATCGTGGAGTTTTGGTCAAGAGTGGGCTTGTTTTTATAGAAAGATAGAAGAAAATGTGTATGTGGTCTTTGAATTTGCATTTTTTTTTATCTTCAAAGAGCAAGGGTGTTTTCTAGTTAACAAGTTTTCAGATTAGCTTCGCTCAAGTTTCTTAAGGAGCATGTATTATGAGGTAATAATACTCAGGTACATTTGAGGACTGGAGATTGTATATATAGAATACCTAGTTCGGTGCCCAGTACAGTAGGTTCTCAATATATATTCATTTTTCTCTGTCACCTCTGTATTTGAGCATCATTTGTAATGGGATCCGGTAAGGCATCCTTCCTTGTCTAGATCTCCATAATCCCAGACAACACGGGATGAGAGATGAAGTGTGACACCGCTGCTTGATCTCTTTACAAGCTTTTCAGTCTTAGGAGATTGTTTCTTCTGTTAAAAGGTTGAGAAGGCCCATAAGTGTTTTGAGTATCTACTGAGTCTTGAGGTTCATCATGTGCTAGAGGTATCCAACCCAGTACCCTTCTAGCCGGGAGATCTGTAGAAATGCATACATGCTTGCAAATTGATCAGTTTGGTGTAGATGTTTTATCCATCTGTCCAGCCAGCCAGCCAGCCAGCCATTTCTTCCTTTATCTTCTTCCTTTTTTTCTTTCTCCCTTCCTTTCATCCTTCCTTCCTTCCTTCCTTCCTTCCTTCGTCTCTTTTTCTTTCTTTCTTTCTTTCTTTCTTTCTTTCTTTCTTTCTTTCTTTCTTTCTTTCTTTCTTCTAGTTTTTATTCTTTCTCCTCTTCCTCTTCTTCTTTATCATCATCATCTATTTATTTATTTGAAGTATTGATTATACTAGCATGGTAGGTAGTGAATATCATAGACTAGGAAGAAACTGAAAGATGATGGGCCTATAACACCAAAGTACATTCCCTCTAGTTAAGGGAACTTTTCTCTCTTTCTTTTTAAAATGTAAAATGGACTTAAGCTAGGCAATCTTTTAATCAAGGCATAATTGGCATAAAATAAACTGCATATATTTAAGGTACACAAATATAATAAATTTTGACCTATGTATATACCTGTGAAATCTCCAGCTCACTTCACGACAGTGAACATACCCATCACCCCCCAAGTTTCCTCATTTTTCTTTTGTAATCCCTCCTTCCCATCCCTCCATGCTTCCCTTCCCCGGGCAACCACTCATTGGTCTGCTTTCTGTCACTAAAGGCTAGTTTGCATTTTCTAGAATTTTATGACAATGGTGTAACAAGCAGTATGTGCTGTGTTTTTTTGTTTGTTTGGTTGGTTGGTTGGTTTTTTTGCGGGGGAGAGGACCTGTCGTCTTTCAGTGTCATTATTTTGAGATTCATCCATGGTGTTGCACATACCGGGGGTTTGTTCCTCATCTTTGCTCAGGAGTGTAGCATTTTGTAGTACATCACGGTTTATTCATTCACCTGTTGAAAGGGATTGGGTTGTTTCCAGTTCAGAACTATTACAAATAAAGTTAGTGCAAACGTTTGTGTACAAACCTTCATATGGACATATGTTTTCATTTCTCCTGGATAAATACCTATTAGGGGAATGGTTCGATTGTCTGGTAGTTTAACTTTATTTCTTCACGTTGATCTTTGTAAAGTTCCAGCAGCAGTGGTGAAAGTTCCAGTTGCTCCATAATCTCCCCCAAGGGCTCACTGGTTTTGATTCCCATTCACACAGGTGAGTAATGGCTTAAATTTGCATGTTAATGACTAATGTTGAGAATCTTTTCACATGCTAATTTGTTATCCACAGATCTTCTTGGGTGAATTGACTGTTCAAATTGTTTGCCAAGGTTCCCCTATTGGGTGCCACCAGGGTGCCAAGGCTCAGGACTCTGTGAAGGTGGTAAGCTGGACAGTCTCAAGGATCACCTCCGTCTCTGTCACCCCTCCAGTGTCACTGTGCTTTCTGATTTACTTGTAAATTTTTTTCCCAACAGCTTTTAAGAAGTCTTCTCCGCTTCCCAAAAAACACTGTTCAATGCATTTTATAATGTGATGATAGTTTATTTTACTTAAATTCCGATTGAATTATTTGAGTGCAGTGGATCTTTTGAATATCACTTGCAGTTCTGAAATAAATATCCTTGCTATAGAAGCACGAAGATGAAATGTAAAGTCAAATACTATGTATATTTGAATTTACCCAATAATATATGCATCTCAGTATGTCATCCTACCTTAGAGACCCAAAATGGAAAAAATATTTATGTCTTAAATTATTCTTATTGTGAAAGTTAAGAAAAGAGAAGTCTTCTAAATGTAATCTGTTTGGAGTTTAAAAATCAGGAAAATGATGAAACTTGGGCATATTTACATTAATTAATTCAAACAAATATTCCAGATGGCTCTTCTAAAAATGTGCTTTTCTGGGGCGCCTGGGTGGCTCAGTGGGTTAAGCGTCCGACTTCGGCTCAGGTCATAATCTTGAGGTTTGTGAGTTCGAGCCCCACGTCGGGCTCTGTGCTGACACCTCGGAGCCTGGAGTCTGCTTCAGATTCTGTGTCTCCCTCTCTCTCTGCCCCTCCCCTGCTCATGCTCTGTCTCTCTCTGTCTTAAAAATACACAAAACATTAAAAAAATTAAAACCGTGCTTTTATATCAATCTTTACCGTAAAAGAGACAGAAGTTTGTGCCCTGAGACTAGGTGGCTTAACAGAATTGGATTCAGCTAATAATTTGGTAAAAGTGTTGAGCAATTAGTCACAATGTCTCCTGTCATTGTCCGCCTCTCTGGTCCCCATTCCTGCCACCCTGCTTCCCATTCCAACCTCTCTGTCTGCAAATGGATGTATCACCAGCCTTCGTGAACTGAGAATCAGCCAGAGGATCCACCAAGCACCTCTGTTATTGGACACGTGCCAGGGACCCAAGAACTATAGGCAACGAGGTGAAGCTGTGGTCTGAAAACTGAAAGGAGTAAAGTGTTGGAAGAAAATAGAAACACGTGAAGAAGCTCTTACCTTGAGAAAGGGCTTTATGAAGCCCTACAATCTGGAAGGACAGGATTCTAAAGATTAAATGCAACAGAGCAATCCCAAGTGACCAGGAAACACTGCTTCAGTCCTCATTAGAACAGCTTGCTGTACAGAAGCCAGACGCTACTCTGAACTTTGCCAGGATGACATCAGTTTCAAGTGCGCCAGTATAGCAGTAAAACACAGAATCTGAAATGTCGAGTTCCAGGTGTTGGTCAGAGAGTTGTTAATAGATTTTCAAAGGCAACCAGGAAACATGGGGCTGTTTCTTTGTCCTGTTAGAGAGTATGGTTGTCCTCTGAAGAGAAGAGATAGGGCAAGATACAAGAGAGGGTAAAGTCTCTAAGGAAGGATATACCAAAGAAGAGACAGAACTTTGTGGCTGTGCTGCTTAAGATACTAGCCAGTAGTAACATCTAGCAATTTAAATGCAACTTAAGTAAAATAAGATGTAAAATTTAGTTCTTCAGTTGCACTAACCACATGTCCTGTATTATCAGCCACATGTGGCTAGTGGCTGCTGCATTGGACAGAACATTTCCATCTGTGCAGAAAGTTCTCATACAGTGCTGCTTTAGGAGATGCTTATGTTTTAGACAGGTGGAGGGTTAGACAGAGATGGAAGGAGAGCCAGTAGACAGAAAATGAGAAAATCAGAAATATGGAGGGTGAAGCAGAGAAGGCAATGTCTAAAGACAAAGGACAGTCGTGGAAGCAAGAAACATACAAAATGGCAAAATGCTGCAAAAAAAAATGCAGTGAAATGCTGCCTGGTGGACAAGAAGGAAGAGGACAGAGAAGTGGTTGCTGGGCTGGGGGACTGTGGTGTGGTGATGGACATCAGGAGAACAGTGTCAGGAGTGGAGGCAGAATTCAAATAGAAGATTAAGGACTAAGTTGGGGGTGAGAAAATGGAGGCATTCGGAATGGAGAGGACGCCCTTTCCCCAAAAGTTTTGGTAGTACAGGAAAAAAGAAAGGTCAGATAGCAGTATCAGAGCTAAAAGATCTGAGTTGTCTATAGGTACAGAAGAGATGGAGATTTCCAACAGGAATGGGGACAGTCGAGGTGTCAGGAGAGGTGATGGGAGAGGTAGCAGAGGATGAAAGGAAGAGGCCAGGTAGAGGCTCACCTGTGTCCTGACAAGGAGGAGAGGACAAAGAGTGGCTGGGTAGAGGCAGACAGACGAAGTCCATAAAGGGGTTCATGGTAGAAGGCTTAGTGTACTGGGTGGGGCAAGGCTCAGGCTGGTGATGAGGTTCTCGGCTTGAGGAAAGCAGAGGAAGTTTGCATGGCTACCATGGCAAGTCCACAGAGATGAAGTAGAGTGAGAAGGAACCCATGCAGCATCCCCTTCCAAATAAAATGTTGGCTTTCTAATGGAGAACTTCTAGAGGCAATATCTTAACCCCAAGACCATGAGTATGTAAGAGTAAGAATTCCAGGGTAACCTAGTGAGCCCAAGTAAAGACACACGTTGGGAAGGGCAAGGAGACCTTAGAGCACAGGTCAGCTCACCGCATGTGGGTCGGGACCCACTCCAAACTCTGTAGTATTAACCCCGATTGTCACCTCCCATGTACCCAATCAGCTCGTTCAAAGCAGGGCAGTCTTCCTCAGGGGAATATTCAGAGAATCATTTTTACACAGCAGTCACTTAACCATGGATTAGGGAGGCTGGGTAGCATGAGCATGGAGAGGGAAGAAGAGACTGGGCTTGGACTGGTGGGGGGTGGGCATGGTGCGTGTGGCTTACTAGAGGAGACCCAGCTAGGGGGACACAGTCCAAGGGAGAAACCACATCTTACATTAAAATTCCCTGGCCCTCCCAGGTTCCTGTCTGCTCCTCTGCATGGTCCCAGACCCTCGTCCCCAGCCCTACACCAGGGACTCCTAAGCTGCCGGGTCGGAACAAACTTTTCAGCTGTGCACAAAGGAGCAGACAGCACCAGGACAGAGGAGGTCTGCCAGCAGTGATCTTCTCAGTTACAGTGGACTTGACACTTTTGGCTTTGGTTTCTCCTTGAATACCTTTCTCGGCTGTAGACCGATCAGAACAGCAACTCTGCTTTAATAAGTTTCCAGCTCATTTCACTGTAGCAGGATCACGTTTTTGGTTATGCAGCAGAAGTATTTCCATTAAGAGCAGTTTCATTGGCGAAGCACCCCAACTTTCCCTCAAGGGCTGAACTTTGAACCAGGTTTGATGACCACCAGCAGGATGAAGGTAGGATGCCAGAGATTTGAGAATCCTTTGTTTGACCAAGCTTTTGCGAATTCTCTTCAGGATGGAAGCAGAAGGGGGCTTGTTTCTAATGCCCTGTGTGAGCCATGAAGAGGGCTACTTTAAGCTGTTTCTTTCCCCAGTGATGCATTTTTAGTGTTTTATGAGTTGATAACTTACGGGGGTGGGGGGGGGGAGGCTTGGCTCAAAATAAGAGTAAACCCATAATAAACTCCTTTCATGTTCCAAGTTAGCATTTATTAGCAGTTCCTTCAAATAAGAAACTCTGGGATCAGACAGATTTGATGTTTTGAGAATAAATTCATTGATTGTGAACTCAAAAATAGGCAAGCTTTGTAATCTATATGTTCAGCACCACCTTAAGTAGTTTGCATCACTTACATTTTAATCCACAAAATGCCACAAAGGAGGTATTATTTTATTTGTTTCCTACCACCTTTTATCAACAGATAGGGAAACTGAGGCTTGGAGGAATCAAGAGGGAGTTAGTCAAAGGTGAAGTGTGGAGTGAAGTGTGAGATATATGACTTTCAAATTATGCTGTTGCCCCTAGATTTTCTGGCAAAAAAATGTATAGAAAACACTATACCAGCTGCTCTCTGACCAAAATAGAGCATGTTTTTTTATTTTATTTCTTTTTTTCTTTTACAATTAGAGTTTTAGAGCAGAAACACAGGAAGACTATAATTATAGGCCAGTGGCACTCAGAAGGACGATACCATTAAATAGATGTAATGTTCAGTATCAACTTACCGTGCCCACTGGCAGAGTTCCAACTGTGATCTATAAAATGCTCATGGGTCCTAGCCTCGTCTGGTGTCATATTCAAGATGATTTAAAGTATTGGGGCGCCTGGGTGGCTCAGTCAGTTAAGTGTCCGACTTCAGCTCAGGTCATGATCTCATGGTTCGTGGGTTCAAACCCTGCCTCGGGCTTTGTGCTGACAGCTCAGAACCTGGAGCCTGCTTCAGATTCTGTGTCTCTTTCTCTCTCTGCCCCTCCCCTGCTCATGCTCTGCCTCTCTCTCTCAAAAATAAATAAACATTAAAAAAAAGATGACTTAAAGTATTGAAAGTATTTATTCAACGATTGCTTATTGAAAACGTATCCATCGTAACCCCAACCATCTAGCTGGTACTGAGCTCTAGCTACTAAGAATACAGCAGCGAGCAAAAAGAAGCAATCTATGTCTCCAATAAGTTTAGAGTTTAGAAGAGGGTGCAGGTATTATTCTAAGACATCACAAACATAAAAAGAGAATGACAGTAGTCATTCACTGTGTCTGGCACTGATTCACAGTTTGCTTGTGAGATTCCTCTCAACTGTCTCATTAAATCAGTACCCCTCTGGTGATTTATTCCAGCAAGGCCTTTCTTTTTTTACCTGCAAATAAGAGGGAGGATCTTTTGGAACTTCTGCCATGGTACAATGGTCTGCAAACTGAAGATATTTGAGAACCACTGACCTATAGCCGGACTCTGAGAATTGCATTAGAGAACATGTCAATTGCCTATCTTCTTTTTCTCAGGGTTGGTAATGTTTGCATGCAGAGAATGTGAAGGCCAAGGTCAGAAAGCAGTCAGATGCGAAAGAAAAAAAAAAACACAAACAACTTGTCAGGGGTAAATCCGTGTTGTTGCCCTAGAAAATGCAAAAATGGGTGCAAACTTAGGTATTTTTGTCTTGCAGCATCTATACTAAATGCATGTTTATTTTCTGACTGTACAAAGATCTTTTTCTCTTGAGAGAAATTATCTGCCTACTCAGGCTTTTACTCTTGGGGTAGTGAACTTGAAATCTTAACTGGGTTCTTAAGTCTTCCCGCTAAAGAACATCAAGTGCATTTTCTGTTGGAGTAAGGAGGTAGGCGTTTATTTAAAGAGGCCAAAAAGTGCATCCTGCTTGAGACAGCACTAATGGCATTCAACCTCTTATGCATCAAGGGCAAAAAGCATGCAGGTACTCGGCTTTGACGTCCCAATATCTATATGGACTGCATTTGTCACTTTTTAAAAAAGTAGAAAGCCATTTAATGAAAAGAAAGATTTTTGGTTTTGAAATCTAGGCTTCTCCCATTGGGTTGTGGCATCTCATTAAAAAAAAAAAAAAATTACAGTTTGCTCCTGGACTGTCACCTACTTGAAAGGAAGCAGAGTGAAAGAGACAGAGCTTGAAGCTGGAAAAGAAAAAAAAAACCCAACTTTTGTTAATGTATAGGCATTCAGCTCCCACTGTTCATTAACACACATATTGCTAATGCTTGGCAATGAAGCGGACATTTTTCTTGAGTGGGGTCGAAAAACTCATTATTCGCCATATGGTGGTTGGCCAGCAACAATTGCTGAAGCCGTGGAAGCAAAGGGAAGTTGGCCGAGCGATTTCTTTGGGCAGTTTGCACAGCTCTGACTCTCTTGACATATGCCATTCATGTGGCCTCTGGAGAACAGATGGACCAGGGCTGGGAACGGAGGGGAAATCATGGCTGGGATCTGGTGGCAGCCCCTGTCTCTTTATCCTTCAGAATGACTTGGAGTCACATGGCATGTGAAAATAACAAGCAGGGGATTGTACTCAGAGGATTTCCCTGCCTTCTTTTATAAAGCCACAGCGTAATTTTGACTGCCTTTTCGTATTTTGTTTATTAAAGGGATCAGGGTTTTAGATGAAAGAGATTCCTTGGTTGTGGGTAGGGTCTGGCCTATGCCAATGACACTTGCTCATTGTCAGCAGGAAAAATGCTGGCAGTTTGATAAGGGATAAGAAAATAGAGGGTTTTTTAAATTAAAATTTAAATTACTCTTTATTTGTTCTCTTCCCGTTTGTAAATCTCACATAGGCAAGTTAAGATAAGAGCTGGTTTAGATTCGGGATACTCAAACCTCCTGAAAGGAGTTAGTGTGGGCTATTTTTTTTTTTTTTTTTCCTCTCCTGAGGATCGAGTGCAGCAGGAAAGCCAGGGGTAATGTGGACATGGTGCAGGCACAGCTTGGGTGCTTTCTGGATTTTACATTGTCCAAAACAAACCAAACGGGAGGAGGAGAAGATGTTGCCAGTTAGAGATTAACTGGGCATTTACATGCGTAAAAACAGCTTTACCTAAAATTGTTCACTCAGCAACTGAAATTTTAATTAAGAGACACTTGCGGTTAGAGCAGCAAAGTTACGGCCCCAGGAAAGTATTTACTGCTATTCTTATTTTCACTTATAGCCCTGCTACCTCCTAAATATGAGGAATTATTCTTGGTCTTAATTCTGGAGATTGACTTCCCAAGCGAATTCCTCAGAGACACATCCTGATTGTCAACTACAGTGGTTTACAAGTTGTGAGCAAAATCACTTGGTGATTTGAAATGGAAGAATTATAGGTCTTTTTTTTTGTTTTTTTTTTTTGACTTTTTAACATTTTGAATTTCTAGCGTGGCACGTTTGGCTCTAAGACAACAAGATGATAGGGAAAGAGGACACTGGGGGTTTTTCAACTCATCCGGGAAGTTGTTCTGAGTTCTTACAGTGAGAGCACAGTGTACCTGCTTAGAGCTGAACAAGGAAAAATGGGTTTTGTTCTTCCTTACGTTTCTTCCCTCTTTCCGAAATTTATTTTTAACCTTCGGTAAGGTTTGGGCAAAAGGCCATTACTCTGTTCTCGAATTTGTGTACTTTTCCTTTGTGGCCCAATGAGACAAGCATTTTATGGTTTCGTTTCTTGCCATCCGAAATCTCTCTCTTTGTTGTCTTCAAGCTCCGTGTTATGCAGTTTGGAGTGGCTTCCTGACTATTTGATTCTCAAAGCAGAAGCAGACCTTTGAATCCAAGGTCAGCAAATTTTTCCGTGAAGGTCAAGATAGTAAGCAATATGAGATCTGCAGGACGCAGGTGGGCCAGATTTGGTCCGTGGGCCATAGATTGTGGATTTATGCACTGTTGCTGGCCAAGTGTTCTAGTTCGCTCAAGTATTAACATATTTTCAGCCAGGTCATTTTTCATTTCGGGCTTCTTTTGCTTGCTGAATCCATCCTTGAGATTGCCTTAAAAACATGTTTTCTAGCCCCTCCCTCACTGCTCGAAGTATGGTCTGAGGACCAGCAGCTTGGGCATCACCGCTCAGGAGCTTGTTGGAAATGCAGCCTCTTACCCAGATCTCCTGAAACAGAGTCTGCTTTTTAAAGGTAAGAGGAAGCACTGGTAGACAACAGGGCCTGCTCAGAGATGTCAAATAACTACCCAAAGTCACACAGCCAATAAGAAACCAAGCCCAGATTTTTCTTAGGCCTGTCTCATTCAATGTTTTACTTTTAACCATTCTGGTATATTGCCTACAGATCTAAAACTCTTGAAGTTGAGGATCCACAATGGGAATCTTCCCAAATTGGAGTGAATCCTTTCAAGAATGACTTTTCAACTTTGAAACAGAAACTCAGACTCGTTCCTTCATAACGAGTCCTGTTGATGCTTCCAGTGTACCTCCTTCCCATTCTTTCCATCCATTCCCGCATTCAACTCTCAATTCTTTCAACTTGTATCACCTCACAGTTCATTCATTTAAATTAAACAAAAAATTTTTAACATTTATTTATTTATTGAGGGACAGAGAGAGAGCGGGAAAGGGACAGAGAGAGAAGGAGTCATAGATTCCAAAGCAGGCTCCAGGCTCTGAGCTGTCAGCATAGAGCCTGATGCGGGGCTTGAACTCACAAACCATGAGATCATGACCTGAGCAGAAGTCAGACCTGGATGCTTAACTGACTGAGCCACCCAGGTGTCCCTATTCATTTCGAAGACAGTTGTCAAGTGCTGTATTCGTTTCCTAGGGCTGCCATAAAAAAGTAGCCCAAACCAGGTGACTTACCCAAGTTCATTCCCTCACAGTTCTGGAGGCTGGAAGCTTGAGGTCAAGGTGTCGCAGGGCATTGCGCTCACATCAGGCTCTGGTGTCTGGTTCTCTCTAGCAGTCCTAGGTGTTCATTCCTTTATTTGCAGGTGAGTGGCTCTAATCTTCCTCTGTCATCAAATCACCTTCTGTCTGTGTGTCTCTGGGTCTCTTCTCCCTGTCTTAGAAGGACACTGGTCATTGTAAATTAAAGGCCCTCCCTATTTCAGTGTGAGCTCATCTTTTTTTTTTAATTTTTTTTTTTAACGTTTTATTATTTTTGAGACAGAGACAGAGCATGAACGGGGAGGGTTAGAGAGACGGAGACACAGAATCCGAAACAGGCTCCAGGCTCCGAGCCGTCAGCACAGAGCCCGACGTGGGGCTCGAACTCACAGACCGAGAGATCATGACCCAAACTGAAGTCAGCCGCCTAACCGACTGAGCCACCCAGGCGCCCCCAGTGTGAGCTCATCTTAATTTACATCTTGATTATGTCTCTAGAGACTTTTTTTTTTTAAGTTTTATTTATCCATTTTGAGAGAGAGAGCAAGAGAGTATGTACTTTCATGAGCAGAGGAGGAGGGGCAGAGAGAGAGGGAGAGAGAGAATCCCAAGCAGGCTCTGTGCTGTCAGTGAAGAGCCCAATGTGATGCTTGATCTCACGCCCATGAGATCATGACTTGAGCAGAAACCAAGAGTGGGACGCTTAACCAACTGAGCCACCCAGGCTCCCTGACTCATTTGTTTTAGTTGTGTGTTTTTTTTTAATGTTTATTTATTTGAGAGAGAGAGAGAGAGAGAGAGAGAGAGAGAGAGAGTGAACAGGGGGAGGGGCAGAGAAGGAGACACAGAATATGAAGCAGGCTCCAGACTCTTAGCTGTCAGCACAGAGCCCCATGTGGGGCTCGAACCCACAGACCGCGAGATCATGACCTGAGCCGAAGTTGGATGTTTAACCTACTGAGCCACCCAGGTGCCCCAACTCCTTTCTTTTAAGCTAATTAATTTATTTTTAGAGAGAGAGTGAGACAGAGTGTGCATGCACGCATAAGCAGGGGAGGGTCAGAGAGAGTGGGAGAGAGAATCCCAGTCTGGCTTTGTGCCCAATGTGGGGCTTAAACTCACAAACCGTGAGATCATGACATGACCTGAAATTGAAAGTCGGACACTTAACCAACTGAGCCACCCAGGGACCCCTAAAGACTCTTTTCAAATAAGGTCACATTCCCAGGTGCCAGTGGTTAGGACTTCAACATCTGCTTTCTGGGGACACAATTCAAACCACAAGTGCCCACCATGGGACAGGCATTACTGAGGATAAGTGACAAACGAGCCACACAGAGTCCTGCCTTTAAGGAGGCTCCGTGAACTAGAAAGATAAGCACATAAAATATTTTCAGATAGGGATGAGTGCTATTTAGAAAATCAAACAGGGGAGGCACCTGGGTGGCTCAGTTGGTTGAGCGGCTGACTTTGGCTCAGGTCAGAGTCTCATGGTTCGTGAGTTCGAGCCCCACGTCAGGCTTGCTGCTATCAGCACAGAGCCCACTTCAGATCCTCTGTCTCTCCTCTCTGCCTCTCCCCTGCTTGCACTCTCTCAAAAATAAATAAAGAAATTAAAAAAGAAATAAAGAAATTAAAAACGAAATAAAGAAAATCAAACAAATATAAGAACTCAAGTGACTTTTTTAGTTGGGGAAGTCAGTTAAGGCCTTCTTTGTTCCCCCAGATTTATTGAGGTATGGTTGACAAAAATTATATATATTTAAGATATATATATATATATATGTATATATACTTACAGTATAAGATGCTGTTTTGATATATGTATACACTGTGAAATGATTACTGAAATCTAGCTACTTAATACAGCTATCATTTCACATAGCTTCTATCTCTGTATCTATGTATCTAACTATCATCTATCCATCTATTTATCTATCTATCTATCTAGTTGTGGTTTTGTGTGTGTATGTGTGGTGAGGACACTTAAATCATACACTTGTAGCAAATTTCAAGGATGCAATGCAATATTATCCACTATAGTGGCCATGCTGTATGTGAAATCTCCAGAACTTTTAATCTTGTAATTGAAAGTTAGTACCCTTGGACCAAGGTCTCCCCATTTCTTCTACCCCCCGACCCGGGCCCCTGGGAAGCACTTTTCTACTCTGTTTCTATGAGTTCAGCTTTTGAGATTCTACATATGAGTGAGATTGTGCATTATTTTCCTTTCTGTGTCTGGCTCATGTTACCCGGCATGATGTTCTCCACACTGCCAGGTGTATCCATGTTGTTGCAGATGACAGACTTCCTTCTTTTTAAGACAGAAGGTGGTTGTACATACATACCCCATTTTCATTATCCATTCATCCACCGATGCACACATCGCATCCGTACCCTAGCTGTTCTGAATAAGGTTGCAGTGTGCATCGGAGTGCAGGTATCTTCTCAGACATCTTCACTCCATCTTCATCTTTTGGAAATATACTCAGAAGAGGGATTGCTGGACCATATGGTATCTTATTTTAAATTTTTTGAAGAACATGTATATTGTTTTCCATGAGTGTACCAATTTATATTTCCACCAACAGCGTAGAGGGGTTCCCTCGTCTCTACATCCTTGCCAACGTTTGTGATCGTACGACTTTTTGATAATAGGCATTGTAACAGGTGTGGGATGGTATCTCATTGTGGTTTTGATTTGCATCTCCCTGGCGATTAGTAATACTGAGCACCTTTTCATGAGCACCTGTTGGCTATTTGTAGGTCTTCTTTGGAAAAATGATTATTCAGGTCCTGTGCTCAGTTTTTAATCAGTTTGTTTCAGTGCTGTTGGGTTGTATGGATTCCCTTTTATACTTTAAATGTTAACTCCTTATCGGATACATGGTTTGCAAATATTTTCTATTATTCCATAGATTGCCTTTCGTTGACTGTTTCTTTTGCTGTGCAGATGCTTTTAGTTTAATGTAGTCTCCTTTGTTTATTTTTGCTTTTGTTTCCTATGCTTCATGATCCTTTCAGTTTGCTAGTACTTCGTTGAGGGTTTTGCATCTATGTTCATCAGGGATATTGGCCTGTGATTTCATTTTCTTGTAGTGTCCTTGTCTGGTTTTGTATAAGGGTATGCTGGACTTGAAAAATGAGTTTTGAAGTGTTCCCTCCTCTTAAGTTGTTTTGAAAATTTTGAATACTGGTATTAATTCTTCTTTAAATGTTTGGTAGAGTTCACCAGGACCAAAACCATCTGGTCCTGGGCTCTTTTGTTTTGGGGGAGAGGGGAGAGATTTTTGATAGTTAAGGACTCTTAAATGTCAGCAACCTCCCCATACTGTCCTTCATCTCACACTTCAAATTCACCTTGCACTTCGTTGCTCAGGGAATTTGCCCCAAACACTGATTTCACCATTCTGACTTATTACGTCTA
Source organism: Prionailurus bengalensis (assembly GCF_016509475.1). NCBI lineage: Eukaryota > Metazoa > Chordata > Mammalia > Carnivora > Felidae > Prionailurus > Prionailurus bengalensis. Next base: position 123,497,141 of record NC_057358.1, on the reverse strand, counting down.
GAATAAATTGGTGTGGTGAATGAGCCAGAGAGGTCACCACTTGCTTTATGACCTTAAAGTAACTTTTGAAGAAATCTTCAGTACTGTTATCAGTGAAATGGTAATATTGTGAAAGTTAAGTGAGCCAGCTTGCATATGGTACCAAGCCCAGAGCCTAGCTCTCAGGAGCTTGATAAACAATTTCTCCACAGGGTACAATTTTTCATTTTCTTCTTTTACCTCTCCTTTATACTTCCTTTTGCACAAATTGCTTTCATTGTCATTCTCTTAATTTCTGTATCTGTATGTCTTTCCTAGAATTCTCCCCTCCCAATTTCTATTAACTGAAATCCTCTCCATTTTCCAGAGCCCATCTCAAATGCTGAGCATCTTTTTCTGTACTCCCCACTGTGGGGAGTCAGAACCCTTGTCTATTCTAACTCTCCATAGGACTTCATGGCTCATAGCCTATCCTGCTACGCAGTATCTTAACCTGCCTTCCTTTGTGGGCAAGAACTACCTCTACCTCCAACTCATGTATTTAATTCTAAATGTCTAGGCTAGTGACGCATTTGCCAAGACCCTACACGACTTAGCCCTGCTTACCTCCTCAGCATCCTTGTTCTTCACGGTGTACTCTCATACTGGGCTCTCCTCACGGCCCTGTTTTTCACTTCTACATTATCTCTTGCCTTCCATCTTTCACAGTGCAGTTCCCTCTGTAATGTGACGGCTTCCACCCCTTTACAATCAGTGAACTGGGTCACATGCTCCTCCTATGTTCCCCTTTGGCTCCCTGGGCTTACCTTATCTTCATACTTTCTACATTGTATGAGAATTGCTGTATATCCACCACACATAAAGAAGAAATAGCCTTCCATAGTCTCCTTCCATATAACGACTGCTCAAACATTTTATGAAGAAATGAGTGATTACTTCCTTGCTGTTGAAGTAGTTAATGCTTTCATCAGGGTTATCATGAACTCTTATGTCATATAACATATATTACATCTTACATGTTGACAATTTGCTTGTTTTTTAACAAAGACCCACCAGTTAGCAGATGTGAGTCTTATATATATTATACTTGGTTGTTGCCCATACTTTTTTATAAAGTAAATAGTACTTATTTGATAATGGACTTGAACATCATGAATGTCATAAGGGATTTTCTGAAAGTTAGAACTGTTGAGGGGATGCCTGGGTGGCTCAGTCAGTTAAGCATCTGACTCTTAATTTTGACTCAGGTCATGATCTCACGGTTTGTAAGACTGAGCCCCACATCGGGCTCTGCTCTGACAGTGTGGAGTCTGCTTTCATTTCTTTCTCTCTCCCTCTCTCTACCCCTTGCGTGCCTGTGCTCTCTCTTTCTTTCTCTCTCTCTCAAAATAAATAAATAAATAAATAAATAAATAAATAAATAAAAGAACTTTACTTGAAGCTGTGGGTTGGATATATTAGTCTGATTCTCTTTCCATAAAAAATATACAGTTGATGGCAGTGGTTCTACAGGCCAAATTTGGCCAATAGATATGTCTGGTTTTCCTTGTAAAGCAGCTTAAAATAGAAGGAAAGAAAGAAGAGAAGGAAGGAAAGGGAAGGAGAGGGAAGGAAAGGAAAGGAAAGGAAAGGAAAGGAAAGGAAAGGAAAGGAAAGAAAAGGAAAGGAAAGGGAAAGGGAAAGAAAAGAAAAGAAAAGAAAAGAAAAGAAAAGAAAAGAAAAAAGAAAGGAAGAAAGAGAACAATACCGGAAAGAAAGTGTAACTAGGAGGATATTAAGGTTTTTTAGTTTTTGTTTTCAGAACAAGTAACTTACATGTTTCTATTCTTTTTTTAAAAAATGTTTGAGAGGGGCGCCTGGGTGGGTCAGTCGGTTAAGCGGCCGACTTCGGCTCAGGTCATGATCTCGTGGTCCGTGAGTTCGAGCCCCGCGTCGGGCTCTGTGCTGACAGCTCAGAGCCTGGAGCCTGTTTCAGATTCTGTGTCTCCCTCTCTCTGACCCTCCCCCGTTCATGCTTTGTCTCTCTCTGTCTCAAAAATAAATAAACGTTAAAAAAATTTTTTTAAAAAATGTTTGAGAGAGAGAGAGAGAGAGAGCGGGAGCATGAGCAGGGAAGGGGCAGAGAGAGGGAGACACAGAATCTGAAGCAGGCTCCAAGCTCCAAGCTCCCATCACAGGGCCCAACGAGGGACTGGAACTCACGAACTGCGAGATCATGACCTGAGCCAAAGTCGGATGCTTAACCCACTGAGCCACCCGGGGGCCCCATACTTACATGTTTCTGTTTGTAACTCCTTGTCTATTGGTAGGAACATGAATATGAACATGAATTGAAGCAATATGTGAGAACAAGAGCAATGTGTTCGATAGTTTACCAGAAACTTTCTTGCACATTGTCACCTCCTTCTCACATCAAGTTCCTGAGATAGATGGCAATAGTTATTTTTGTTTTATGTGTGATATTATTAAGGTTAGGAGAGTTTTGTTTCAGTTCACCTGTCATGAATAAGCTAATATTCACCTCCAGGCCTTCTGTTGCTAGGTTTAGTTGTACCCCTACAGTCCTGAATACAGGTAGTAGGTTGTTGTTTAAAACATTTACTGTCCTGAATTGTGGGAGGTTCATGCTTCTCTGCCTCGTTGACATCAGGATTGGCTATGTGATTGTTCCAGTGAAGTATGAACAGAAGTGTGTCACTTCTGAGCAGAAGCTGTGAGAGCCACGGCCTCTTTCCCCTGTGTTATGATACAAGCAGTATCCCACATAGACACTGTTCCTTCTATATGACACCAGAATGACACTGATGTGGAGCAGAGCTGAAGCCAACTTGCTAATGAACATGAATTGTGAATTATCGAGAATAAATTTTTTTCTGTGAAGCACTGAGACTTGAAGGTTGTTATTGCAGCATACCCTAGCCTTAACCTGACTGATAAATAGAACCTGAAATCATATGCTAGGTAATTTCCCATGAGCCATAAGGTCTAGAAGAGAGGTTCAGAGAATCATAGTATCAACATGGGGTGAAACAATCTGACAGAGGCCTTAGGTAATAATGGATGACATCCTCAATCATCTTAGCTTCCTTTCCCTTCCAGGATAAATGAAGTCCTATGATTCCACAGAGGTACCATTCCGTAGTGCAAATGCAGTGGGCCAGAGCTTTCTCTAGCTCTGCGTAATGATCTTGTGTCATTTAACTTTGGGGAGTTTAGTGTTTCTGAGCCTCAGTTATCTCATCTGTAAAATGGGAATATTAATGTCTGCTAACTCTATATTCCAGGGCTATAATGAGAGGCTTCTATCCTATTGGTGCAGGCTTCCATGACAGCCTTTGTCACACCATGTGGTGATTATTTAGTTATCTTGCTGTCTCTAGGCTGGAGCCTCTAGAGGGTAGAGATTGGGCTTCATTTATTTATCGGTTTAAGACCAACATGTAGCACAATGCCTTGCATGTAGTAGATGACAACAGTGCCTTGTTACATGAACTTTGAAAGTTGTAAGTCCTCTTTAGGAGTGAGTGTGGCATGGGGTCAAGGCCTTTCCATGAGGTGATGTGTGTGTGTGGTACAGGAAGCTGATTGCACTCTCACTGAAGCCATGTCTGCCTTTGTGTATTTCCATAGAGTGGGAGTGATAGAGGTTTGGAGGTAGGCAGTCACTCATCCCTCCCCGTCAAATTGGCAATCGACACAGGAGCCAGAATAGGACCAAAGCCTCAGTTTGATCAATGAACGGTAAACCCGGGTGGGAGAATGTGGCAGTTTGGCCTGGTGTGCTTATAGCATGGGTAATGGAGGCACCAGTGAGCCTGCTGCACACAAGAGCAGGCATAGAAGAAAATAGGAGTGTGGCAGGAGGCATAAATCCTATTTTCCTGCTTTGGGGTATAGTGATCCCTATAGCTGATAATCTGTCCAGCCTTGAAAAAGGGAGAAAGAGAGAGGACTGGTAAGACCTTGACATTGAGTTCCTCCTACACTTAAGTTTAGATGCATCGAAACAAAATAGATGAGGAAGACATAAATAATCCTTGCAAACAAAAGAATCAGGTAAGGACACCGATGCCTGTAGTTCAAGATAATACAGGTGATGAGAAATAAAGCCCCACGGGGAGTTAGAGCACAGAAAGATCACAAAAAAATACAATTGCAAAGCAGGAGATGAGGATTTGGGAACAGTGGTGACAGTGGACAAATGGCCTTCATCCTTCCCCACAGAATCATGCTTGTCTTGGCCAACTGTCTGAAATAAATTCAGATCCAAATAGTGTTTCTATGTTGTGGCCTGAGCAGCCAACTATATCAGTTTAAAGTTAATGGTTACAGATTATCCACACTTTGACACCAAGGGATTTATTGAGACTAATGGGTCTAATCCTATTAGAACTCCCTGTGCCCTCCTGGGTGCAATTCCTTTACCTCCAATGGAACTACCTCCTCATTTTTGAATTTACAAAATAAGATAAGATAATCTGAAAATCATTACTGATGTTTAACACACATGGACATCTGTGAAGTCAAGAACCACAGCCTCTGTATATAGGTCCATCTGGAATAAGATTGACTCATTAAATTCTTTTCAATGGAGTATTAAAAGTAACTGATATTCATCCCAACCCACCACTATAAATATAATAAAGAATGCTTTGATGCTGGTCTAAATGTGAAGGAAGACATTATGAAATCACATGAGAGTTATTTGTTAATTATATTTCATGACTGCTTCTATACTTGGAGAGGTAAATGAGCAAAGGAAGTCCAATGACATTTTTATCTCTCTTAAAGTTTATGGCACTTCAATTTTCTTAAATTTTTTGGAGTTGTAAATCTCAGTCTGTTTTGAATTTGACGTCTTTGCCTGCCAAAATGAGTCATTTCACTTGACAATTTCTTTTTATTGCTTCTGTCAAAAAGACTGTCCAAAAGGAATGGTGATATTATCATACAGCAATATTATAGAGTCATAAAAAAGTCTTCAAAGGAAATTTATTGGCATTGGAAGTGTCTAATGATGGAGGGTTAAGTTAAAAATAGAATATAAAATCATCTATATTACTATTGGTGTCATATATATCTCCATGGACATACACATCCATTATACATTTTATATATACCACATTAATACATGTATATTACAATGGTCTATTTTTAGACAGAGAAAGGAGGAAGATTGGATAAAAATAGCATAAGAGTGCTAATAGTGGTTATGTATTTTTCCCCTTTTCCCATGTCTTTTCTTTATTTGCCAAATTTTGTACAATGAATATGTATGCTTTTATTATCAAACTAAAAGCCTTTATGTTTTATAAAGAGCGATGCGATGGCTCATCATTTAGTCTCTTTTGGACTATCTTAGTAACCATTGAAATGGCAAGGTGACGAACTAAAAGATGTTGCAAATCCTCGCACACAAACATATGGCCCCTGCATTATGAAAAGCATAGAGATGAGAGCCCTCCATGTGGCCCCCTTGTGTTAAGTACCATCTCCTGTGCTGCCATAGCCTTGAATGTATATCTGCCTCACTATACTCATCACATCATTTTATCATCTCTGCATTTTGTTTTCTCTCCCTCACTAGGTCAGGATAGTCTGAAGTACATGAACCATGCTTTAGGTACTTTTGTCTTCCCGGTTTGGGGACACAGTAGTGGGGACATACTAGATGCTCAACAATCATTTTCAATTCAGAAACTTTCAAGAAATACAAAGGAGGTCCATCTCTCTCTCTCTCTCTCTCCTTCTAAGGTACTGAGTTCCTAGTGTTGGACTGGTCTGTGAAATTGACCCACCCTCACCTAGAACAGGCTGCCTTCCTCTATGACTTGCACAACCCTGGAGGTGGGAAACCACTGCCCTTAGAGGCAACCTATACCACCATCATCCACCTGTATTTATTAGAAAGGTTGTCTTTCTAAAGAATTGAAATGTTTCCTGTTCAAGAACTGTTTTCACTCAGTGGAACTGAACAGTGGGAAGGGGGTCGATTTGGGGAGGTGGGGAGATGCATCTTCCTAGTGTGAAGGAAGAACTTGTTGAAATTGTGAAGGCATAGCTGGAGCAGGATGACTTTAATAAAAGGGTGTTAGCATGTGTCATGCTATTAATATCACCGATGTAGACTGAACTTGAAATATGGGACTCTCTGGTATTTTATCTGCCCAGCATCCAATACCCTTTTTTTTCTGGTAACATCACCCTTCTCCCCCACTTTCAGTCCCTATAATTTGGGTGGGGCTGACCCTACTCCCAATTTCATGAGCACATGACCTCAAGAGTCTCATCAGAGCACTTGATTCTCCTGGGCACAGTAATATTGGTTTGAGGGTTGGCATCTGACCCAAAACAGGCCATGAGATGATGTCCTTGCAATTTTGCTGAAATTACTAAGAAGAAGAATCCTTTTCTCCTGATTAGATTGCTGACATGCTAGGATGTTGGCCTGGAACACAGGTGATCATTTTATCACCATGAAAGAGGAGATTGCCTGAGAAGGAAGCCAATGCAGGGAAAAATAGTGCTGAGACATGGATCTGAATCCTGATGACATAATTCCTATACTCCTGAATTCACTCATTCCTGAATCAAGAATGTCCTTTTTTTTTTTTTTCAGTGCAAAATAACAAACCCAGTTTTTTGCTTAAGCCCATTTGTGTTGGATTTTGGTTACTTTCAATGAATGGAGTCCCGTCTAATACAGAGGAAGTCTGTCTGGTCTCATCCCTTCTGGCCTACTGAATTCTTACTGTTGGAGCAGGCTTTGGAACCAATCCACACTCACCCAGAACAGACTCCTTTTATCAACATTCATTCAAGTCTTTCAACAGTATGGCTTGCACACGCCTGGAGGTGGAAAACCACTGCCATGAGAGGCAACCCGTTCCACCATTGCCCACCTGTACTTACTGAAAAGATGGCTTCAACATCTGGTCTTAGTTCTATCCTCTAGAGTCACAGAGACTAAAGATCTTTTTCTCTTCAGATATTTGAGCATCCCTGCGAATCATATCTCTTTCTCAATCAAAATTATTTTCTCCAGACTGAATATCATCACTTCCTTTACCACAGGGTTTTTCTCTAAGTGTGACACATAATGTTTTCAGGTAGAATATAGGACACTCAGTTTATCCTCCAGATTAATTTTTAGTATAAGCATGACCCCTGCAATACATTGCTTATCCGTTAACTAGGCATCCTATGGGTTATTTGCTAAATCTGACAACCTTATCCACATATCACCTGAATTAGATTCATCTAGGAGCTTCCCACGTTAGAGATTTTGACACTAAAGTGCATTGTTGTTCCCTGGAGTTTGAGGACCGCTTCTTTAGCCATTTCTTACACTCCTACCTGTCCTGCTTTGAGCATACTTGTGTTGCCTAGTGTTCCAAATTTTAGAGAGTTTTGCCATCTTAAGCAACATCAGGGCTCTGGGATAATTTGTAGAATGTATTGAGTGTTTTTTATATGGCAGCATTGGTCTAGGCAATAAACAACACTAAGGATCCTACTTTACAGAATGTACATTCTGGTGGGACAGCCAGACTACAGACAAGCAAACAAATAAATATTTCATAACATAATTTCAGGAACTGGTAAGTCCTGTGAAGAAAAAAATGAAAGCAATAGAAATAAGAGACGCCATTTTATTTATTTATTTATTTATTTATTTATTTATTTATTTATATTTTTAAGAGATGCCATTTTAGAGGAAATGATTCAAGAAGACCTCTCGGTGGGGGGGGGGGCAGAGAGCCTGGAGGAGACAAGAGGTTGAGCCAATACCAAGGTCTAGAGAAATAACATTCTAAAGGACAGGCACCAGCAAAGTCATGGAACCTGGGTGGGAACAAGTTTGGAGTGGTCAAGAAGCTGGAATTGAGTTGAAAAGATGGAGAGTAGCAAGGTATGTGGGCAGAGAGATGAGAGGGGGCTAGATTGTGTAAGGCTTTGTGACTGTGATAAGACATTTTGATTTTTTAGATAAGTGCAATGGGATGCAATTGGAAGGGTTTTAGTGAGGAAAACAGGATCTGATTTAACTTTTCAAAGGATCCTTCTGGCGGCTCTAACGAGAATAAACTGAAGAGCACAAGAATGGACACTGGACCCTGGTTGTGAGGCTATTGGCAAAGGTTTGGTTCTTGCCTTTGACAACCTCTTCTTGTCTTGCTGATCTTTCTCCAGTTTTTTCAAGAGCACCACAGTATAATGGTGAAAGAATATGGGCTCCGAAGCCAAATGGCCTCGGGTTTGAATCCCAACTCTGTCAATTACTATCTGTGGGATGTTGGCCAAGATTTTTAACTACCCTGGGCCTTGTTTTCTTAATTTGAATAAAATGAAGGCAATAATTACACCTACCTCATTAAGTTGTTGTGGGGAATTAAATTAGTTGATACAAGGAAAATGTTTTGAACAGTTCCTGGCACATAATGAGCGCCCAATAAACGTTAGAGACCGTTATTGAGCATAACATGCTCTTTTTTGCCTTAGGACACTATTGTCCATTTCCCCTCCATCAGGCTAATTTCTGCTCATCCATCATGCTTTGAGTTGGCACAGGAAGCCTTTCCTACCTTTAACCACATCCTTGTGGGCAAAATGAGTCACATGACCAGCCCAGATTAAGGGGTGGGGAAACACACTCTATCCTGACATGGGGCAAAGTCACGCTGCGGAGGAAGGGTGGAGAATTAGGGCCATTTGTGCAATCTACCAGCAGACATGCCGAGAGAACTATTGTCAAATGCTGCCAGGACACCCACTTCTGGTCACTCACGTGCCCAAAGGACCCTGCCTCAAGACGGTTTCAGCATCATGTTGTGACCTTCAACCTTGGCGTGGCAAGACTCAGCTTTCCTGCTGTCCAGAATGCTGGCTATTCTCTTGGCTGTAGTCGCTACCTTCTGGATGGAGAAGTTGTCGACAGCAGTGTGGGTGCATGAGAGCCTGATGGGAGGTGTGGAAGAGAGAGCCTGTGTCCCAGCAGCTGCCTGCTCTTCGGCCAGCTGATTCCTCAGTGGAGAACCCTCCAGCTTGATGCCAGATCTCAAGGGCTCAGGGCCATGGGGCCTTGAGGTCTGTAAACATCAGATGCTTTTAACGCTGCCATTCTTGCTTTGCCACAGGAGCTCAAAAAGGGAGTCCCTCCCTCTGTCCATGAATAAGGCCTGCCTGCCAACACCAATTCCAGCTGTGAACATGTAATCAGCTCTTCTATGGCCCGAAAAGGGGAGTCCCAGAGGCCTAAATTTAATTTTCATGCATATTTGTCTTCTCCCTCTACTTTATGCAAACACTATTTTGTCGCCAGCACAGGCGCCAACTGTTTTGTTTGGATAATTGCTCGAAGTCAACCCCAAACTACAGGGAGCTCGGTTTTTTCAGAGAGCGCATTTTGGTTAATTTTCGGTTAACCAAATGATCTCTTCCTTCAGCTCTGCCTTCAGGGTTTCGGCGATGATTTCTGTAAACATTTTATTCATTTCGAAGCAGTTCACCACCAGCGTCAGGTCTATTATCCTCTGTCCTGGGTCGGTTGGAAGGAGCAAAGAAACAGGAGTTCCGCAGCCCCACGGATCATCTGCTACTGCTGTTTTTCTTTCAAATAATTCTCTATTCATCTTGCCACAATCAGCGGGTCCTAGAGTGGCTGTAATAACCCAAGTAGAGGTTCGTGGCTATAATAGGGATGAGGGGAGAGGGAAAAATGAACTCTTGTGAAACAAAGATCTTATTTTTATGGAAATGAATAGAAACTCTAAGTAAGGATGAGACATATGGAAAAGCATAAAATATGAACAGAACGTTTTAAAATAGAAGGTCTTCAGAAATGCTCCATATGGCCCAGCAGTATTTAAGGTAACAGAAAATAGCTCATGTTGCAGCTGCTGGCGTTCATTCCTGGGGTTCAGGACTCAGTCCACAAAACTGTACTTTCCAATTTGTCTTGAAGAATGCTTCCTTTGTCTAACTCCTGGGGCTAATTCTTTTAGGGTTTGGGGGAGAGTTAAATGCAGTAAGTTATTAATTAAGACCTACCATTTTAATTCATTGTATTTCATTCTTGACGAAGGAAGAAATTACTCATATGTTATGTCTCTTTCTACCTTACGTGATAATCAATAGTTATGAAATAGTTATGAAAACTTCATGTAGTTTTAGAGCCTGTTTGGAGCTTAGGGGATGTAGATACTAGAGCACAGTGATAACACAGCCCTCGTAATGGAAACATCATTCTAAAAGTGACACAGGACATTAAAATGACATCTCCTAAAAGCCCAGCCTGCATACACCACTAATACCGAGTAGTCAACGATTACTACATAAAGAGTCAACCAAAACAATTATGCACTTTACCGAGGATTGTCAGATTGTTGCCATGGTATTAAAAATGACTTGGGAAAATCAGTGTGGGAACATCAAATGAGTTTTGTTATTCAGAATTCTCCACAGATAATATGCATCTCAGTATACTTCTTGCCCGGTCGAAAATGAAGGGAATATTTACTTCACCAGATATGAAACGGAATCACATTGAGTGATTGCATCATGATATGTCATATGCCAGACTTACTGTAGGAAAGCGCTTCTTTTTAATATCCTGGACTAATATGTGACTCAGATCTGTGGATACTGGCTTGGATTTTTCTTGATTTCCATCTTCAACTGGAATGTGGAAAATGAAATAGAAATAACAGAGGAAACAGAGGAACGTAAAACTCCACTCAAAATTAAGGAGTCTATTTTTGTTTGTTCAATAAGACCTTTTCATTTTTCTGACAGCTTCAGCAGTCTCACTCTTACTTTCCTTGCCTTTAAGTTTGTAAATTCTGCCAGGACGTTTACCATGCTATTGTAGGGCCATCCGTTTCTCGTTTTATTTTGTCTGCACAGTCCTGATCAACTAATTTCATTTTTTCCTGCCGCTAAACCATTTTTTTTTTTTTGGCTGCATTGACTGGATGTTTGGCTTTGTGTAGACACAGCCTCACTGTAAGTTGGCCCCCTAATTCAATAATTCACCATGAAGACTGGTTTTCATCCTCAGTGTGTTGAACAGGCATCTAATCAACCATTAATTTCCTTTTTGTTGGATGAACATAGTAACTATTTCTTTCCCTCTGATGAGAAGCAGAGGCAGAGAGGATTAGAGGTTGCCCTAAGTCAGAAAGGGAGGTTGTAGAAGTCAGCCTCAGGAATACCTACAGTCTTCAGGAGTGATGTGGTGGAGAAAGGCCAGAATTGGGAAGAAAAATTGATGGAGAACTGATGGATAGGTGCACCTGTGGGTTGCTAGACATGGTGTTCGGCACTTTGAATGGAGCCTAGAAGGTTCTTCTACCAGTGAAGAATTGGACAACCTTACACACGTCTCTTAGCTTCTCTAAAACTCTTTCTTTGTCATCCTCAAGTGGAACAGAGCAAATTTAATTTTCTTATAGTGCATCATGGCAGTATTTCCAATGGGAAATGGGAAATTATGCAGATCATTACCTGGTACCTTGTCAATATCACTCTGGTCTTTTGAATTTATTAAGAGATGGTAATAACTTTTACTATATTTATGAGTATGACTTATAATAAGTTACTTCATAACTTATCTATCTTTTTATAAGCATTCCATTTATTTAAGAGAAATATCAGATGAGCTTAATAGCTTTCTTATGAATTGAGACACTTGTGATGGAGACCAGTTCAAACTTAAAAAGAAGTGCAGTTATAATTAATGTGATATGGTTATACTGGCTAGTTTTATTCAAGGTATTTTGAGTAGACATGGATATCAATCTGAATTACATTGATCTTCTTTTTCTAAAGTAAATGGAATTTGGAGTGAAGCCTCAGGGATGATCTGAACCAGGGAATCTGAGAGTCTCTAGGACCCTCCATCATGTACCTGTCATTCTTCCTGCATGTTGCCTTTGTTTCCTCAGAGTAGCTTCTTCAATGAGGACAAAAACATGGTCTCTAATAACTCACAGCTCATATTTCAGAGTATCTCTCTTTGGGAAGGAGTAGAGATGTGGTCTTTTAGGTCCTAAGAACAAAACTCTGTTGAGAGAATCTGATTGTCCAAGCTTGAGTCAGTTGCACAAAACCATGGCAGGGAGTGTGGCACCAACTTGGATGATTTTCCCATTGTAGTTGAAGAAGGGAATATTCTAATAATAAGGAAGCTCTTCTTTAAACTGCTTTGACTCCTAGGATCATTGGCCTAAAGCAAGTTTGTGTGTGTGTGTGTGTGTGTGTGTGTGTGAGCAGACAGAATAAAACATGATTACTAAATAAGTTTAATAACGCATTGTCAACAGAAATTCTTCTTTATGAATTTGCTTAAATACTTAGAACAATGACTTTTGTATGTTAATGCATTTATTTAGAAAACACCTCTTGAACCCTCACAGAGTGCAACATGCTAGGCACTGGGCTGGACTCAGAGAAGCATAAATATGCAGATTCTTTCCTGAAATAATTTACAACTTTTTTTGGTTAAAAATGGCATACTCACCTAAGACTTTGAATTACAATGTGCTCGTGTCCAGTGAGAATACAGGAAGAGGTTAGTGTCCAGTGAGAATACAGGAAAAACTAGAACCACTTTCTCTGAGTATTGGCAAAGGACTGTGAGCCTGCACAGCAAGCGAAGGCTTCATAAAAGGAGTGGTACTCATCCTGGGCCTTGAAGACTAATAGGATGTAGACAGGTAGACAGTATTCCAAGTGGAAGACATTCTAAGTGGAGTCAATGTACAGGGGTGGAAAGGAGGACTCAGTGCCAAGGCAAGGGGCTGAGTGTTTTGAAACACCATTATTCTGCATAACTTTGTACCTGATATATTATGTACACAGTTATTTTGCTTAGAAAATGCCCCATATAAAGATAGTTCAAAAGTTGACTTCCTTTTATTCCTTATCTGCTTATCCCTGTTCTGATGAATTTGTGAAGCTGTATTGCAGTTAGTGGGTGTCTTGTCTACAGTACAATAAAGGAGAATTGCTCCAGTGCTGAATCCTTCCTTCCTTAATGAGCATGACAATTTCTTTTATTTAACAGAAACTTATGAGCCAAGAGGTGGTATGTTGAGAGTTTGATCCTATTTTATTATTGAAAGTTGCTATTTACGTACAAGTTTTATGGAGCACCCACAGTGATGAAATTGACATATCCAGTCTCTCTCCTTATGAAGGTTGGAGTAATTTTGAAGACAAGATAATTCAATAAGCAATTTCAGGTGTTGATTGTTATTATAAAGCTAGTCCAAGGAACTATGAGAACATACAGAAGAAGGAGCTAAGCAGTTCAGAAGTTAGGGGAAAGAAAAAAAAGAAAGAGAGAAGTAGAAATTGGTCAGAGAAACAGGGTCTGTGGAAGAAATGCCAGATAGAAAAAAAAAATGTCTGAATGTCAGGAGACAGTGTCAGAAGTATGATGTATCCAAGGAACTAAAAAGAACTCTCTGTCGTCTTTCTCTTTCCCTTTCTTGTCTCTCCTTTCTGACTCCCACCATGATTATGATTAAGGTCAGAGAGACAGAGCTGAGAGATATATGCTTATTCACTAATTTTTTCTCTTACACTGTTTTCAGATCTCTTGAAATAAATTCCAGTTCCTTCCTAAGATGGAGCTTAATAACCAGAACCCCATATTTCTAATATTGAACATAAAACTGATTCTGACCAAGACTGTCATATAAGAAAGCTAGCAATGTGCTCTTGGGTTTAGTAATAAATGCATGTGATACAATTAGCTTTATTCAATTCTGCCATCACGCTTCACTTTGGATCGCCTTTAACCAAGACTCAGTGTTGTCAATGACCCAGATCTTTGAGTTCTTTTGTGCCAACTTTATCAAATCTCACTGATAGAAATTTCATGGACTTGTTGGTGTTTACTATTAAGAAGACCATTCAAGACCCTGAGATGTTAAAATAAGTGATTTCTCTTTTCAGTGTGGAAGGTTATGCCTGTCAGGAGGAGATGCCATTCGGTCTTAATGATTACATGTTATTAAATTAATATTTTAATTGGGTTGCCTGGTTATTCTAACCCCCTATGGCCTCAAGGTATATTTCTTTAACGTGATCTCTCACCATAATTGTCTTCTGCTGATTCAAAGAAGTGGAAGGATACTTGATAAAAGAGGAGATCATCACTCAAAATCACTTGCCTTGCTGGTGTCAGCCATCAGGCTAATACATTTATTTGGACAACAGTGGGTTCTGACAGAACTTAGAAAGTTCTCTTTCTCGGTTGTGAGATATGATGGATGTGCCATACCGGTGACCTTTACACAGGGCCACATGTTAATATTCAGGACCTCCCTTTTGTTGGCCTCAAACAATGGCTGTCATTAAGAAAGCTTGGTTTGCCAATATGCCCTCTGTTAGGATGCTGGACCACTCCTGATTGGTCACTGGGAAGTATCATGTGCCTTTGATGGAAATGACATGGAAGATGTATGGTCAAAGTGCTGTGCTCAGCACCACTGCTGTGCAGGGGAGAAAACCACTATGACCCAAATAGCCCTGCACTCAAACAATGTCGCACCAACCAAAGACAACATATTGGGAAGAAAAATGCTTGTAAACTGTGTGTGTTGGAAGATGTATTGGCCAGACGGCCATAGGGCAATCTTTGAACCATTGAAATCTTTAGAAATATTGTTTGGTTCTGAAACAATACTTACAAACCTAATTAATCAAGCATAGATGGTTTATTTTCAGGCTTTCCACAGTGTGTTGCTTTAATGCAAGAATAGGGTCTGTCGGATTCTTTTTGCTATTTCACAGAGGCACGCAGAAACTCAGCATGGGCATTCATGTTCATACAAGTTGAAGCTCTAAATTTCAAAATAATATCTACATAGATCTCTGGTGAGCCCGTCAACAAAGGCCGGGGTTAGGGGTAGCCTGGATTCCTTTTTCAATTGTTCCTGATTCCATGTGTGACTTTTTCCCCCCACCTTTCTCCTTCATTTTATTTGTCAGAATTATTTGTTCACAGAATCACTGAAGAAAGATCACCATTTCTGTGGCATTTTCTAGCTTGAGGGGAAACACTTTTACTTTTTATTTTTTTTTATTAGCAGAATAACTGTCATGAAGGTTGCCTTTCCTGAATATGTGCTACTGAATCACCATTCTTTTCCAGTCTTAGTATCACATTTTAAAAGGGTCATCGGGAAACCACACATCCCCCGGGGGAAGGGTGAAAGATGTGAAAAACATTTCATGTTAGAAAGTAAGGTGCCATCTGGAGCGATACCACAGGCAGGTAGCACAAGCCTTTTGTGTCTCAAGCAAGCTGTGGCTGAGATAAGCTCATCACTCAGATGAAAGAATTGTCCAAGTACTTAGTTGCATGCAAAATCGTGCTGGGCCAGAGTTTTAGCAAGACATGAAATATTACACTGGGTCATGGCAGTTGAATTGTGTGAGTACAATCCCCGAGGGTCAATTCCTGGTTATTTATTTAGGGGCAGGTTATCAAGTTGGTGGATTATCCAAGTGCTCCCCACTGTGTCCTCCAGGGCTATGTCACTATTCACCAGCTGGTTAGAATTTGAAGAGCAGGAGAAGGCAAAGGGGCTGAAACTCAACCCATGATTATAAAGCTTGCAAACAATTCAGATGAAAGATTTGGTGGGAGGAGAGATGTTCAAACTCATTATTTATCAGGAAAGTACAGGCTAACACCACAACACAGTACTGTTTTATACCTGCCCGAATGGCAAAGATTGAAAAACATAATCAAGTAGTAGCAAGTGTTGGCAACGTTGTGGAACAATAAGAAGCTGGTGGGAATGTAAATTGGTAAAAACACTCTGGAAAACAGTGGGTATTATATAATAAGGTGGAAGATGTGCATACCCTGTAACTTGGCTATTCCACTCCTAGAGAAACTAGAATACACGCAGCCGAGACGTGTGCAAAAATGTTCACGGCAGCCTTGTTTGTAATATTGGAAAACAAAACAAAACTTGATTTCACCCAAACACCCATCAATGTGAAAATGGATGAATAAATAGTGGATATTTATATAATGAAATTGGGTTGGTCTGTGGCTATTTGTTTTCTTTAAACTGTGTGTATACATCATATATACTCTTGTGGGCATATTGAGTGGTAAAATATGAAATTGCCTACATTTGGCCATTTTTGTCCTACAAAATAGCAATTGCGTATGGTAACACAGTGTTCTAAAAATAAAGAAGAGCTTTTTTAGTGTAGTTCAGAGACTCATAGGACTGGAGGGCTCGAAGATAATTTATAGATCATTTTAATTCATCTATAGATGAAGAAACCAGGGTCTGGAAACATTCATTCAATGAATCCACCAGCAACTAAGTGCATTGACTCTCAAAGTACACTCCATGTTTGAAAGGATCTGTAGTCTAACTTAGACGTTTAAAGACAAAACGTTCCACTCCACTTCTATGTCCCTAGGTTGAAAAGTTTCTGTGATTCTGTGTACTTAAAAACCGAGTAAGCCTGAAGTATCATGGGAAAAGAGGTGGTGTCATGGGAGGACAGTGAGTTACTTCTGAATGCCCTTCAGTCACTTTCTGATGTGTGGTGAGAGGTGGAAGGTGGACTCTGTGTCCTTTCACTAGAGCGATACCAGGACAAGGACCATCCCTCCTCCAGAATGCAGGGAGAGGCACCTGCACACTCAGCAGAGTACCTGAGCTGTGACAGGTGCCTGCTCCTCCAGTAGCCACTTCATTGTCCCACATCCATGGTGGGTATCAGCAACTTCCCCATGAACCAAGGCACAGACCTGGAACTCCCTTTAAAAACTGACTGGGCTTCTGGTGTTTGAGATGAAACTTGTTTGCCCTTTTGATTGGGGACAAGGCTCTAGAGCTGGTGACTGTGGTGAACTGTCTCTCTGAGAGAAACAGGCTTGCTGGGTACTTACTTATGTGCTCTTTCTTTCCCCAAGGAAAGAAAAGGGAAGTGGTTACCCTCATACAGGTCTACTGAAGGGGAGGATGGAGGGTGATGTGCACGTGGAGAAGGGAAATGCTATAACGCTAAAGAGCATCCATTGGAGGGGTGAGCAATTCATTCACTCATTTGTTTTTTCTAGGAGATGTTTCTGAGTGTGCACTATCTGCCTAGTGTTTGAGATACTGTGGAAAACGATTCAGAGATGGTACTTGCCCTCATAAAGCTTACATTCTAGCCAGGAAGATTGACATAAACTTGAAAACAATTAGATATATAAACTATTGTTATACTGAATAAAAATCAAACAGGGAAAGGAGACATGATGAAAGTTGGGAGGCCATCTTGGAATGAAATGGGGAGTAAGCTTCTTTTAGAAGCAGTTACCTTTTAGATCAATTAAAATTAAAAAAAATTAAGATATTTATTCTTCTCTGAGTTCTTCCTTTCTTTATGTAGATCTGAGTTCATGACCTCTATTGTTTTCCTTCTCAATGAGAGCTGATTTTAGCATTTCTTGTAAGGCAAGTCTGCAGACAATAAATTTTCTCCACTTTTTAAAAAAATTTTTTTTTTCAACGTTTATTTATTTTTGGGACAGAGAGAGACAGAGCATGAACGGGGGAGGGGCAGAAAGAGAGGGAGACACAGAATCTGAAACAGGCTCCAGGCTCTGAGCCATCAGCCGAGAGCCCGGCGCGGGGCTCGAACTCCCGGACCGCGAGATCGTGACCTGGCTGAAGTCGGACGCTTAACCGACTGCGCCACCCAGGCGCCCCAAATTTTCTCCACTTTTAAATTATTATTTGAGAAAGTTATTTCTCCTTAAGTGTTGAAGTATAATTTTGCTGGATATAGAACTCTAGGTTGGTGTGTGTGTGTGTGTGTGTCCTCCAATATTTTGTTAATGTTTCATTCTACTCTCTTCCTGCTCATAGTTTCTGATGAGAAATCCACTTTGATTCTCATCATTATTCTTCTAAAAGGTGCTCCCTGCCTCCCCCACCCCCTGTTCTTTCAAGATATTCTCTTTGTGTTTGGTTTTCTACAGTTTGAACATGACATAGTTAGATGTAATTTTTTTTCCCTTTTTTGGCAGTTATCTTGCTTAATATTCTTTGGGCAGCCTGGATCTATGGTTTGGTGTCTGTCATTAAGTTTGGAAAGTTCTCAGCCATTACTTTAAATATTTCTTCGGTCTCACTGTCTTTTTTTTCTCCTTATGGTATTCCAAATAGGATATGTATGTTATATCCTATAAAATTGTCCCCTACTTCTTGTATGTTCTGTTCTTTTTAAAAAAAATTAAATTTTTAATTTTTTCCCCCATTCCTTTCTCTCTGAATTTTCATTCAGAAGTTCTCACTGACCTCTCTTCATGCTCACTGACTCTTTCCTTGGCCATGTTCATTGTACTGATGAGCCCATTAAGTATGTTCCTTATTTCTGTTACAGTGTTTTGTATTTGCAGCATTTCTTTTTTTGTTGCATTTTTGGTTTTTTTTCATTTTTTAATAAAAATTGTATATATTTATAGTGTACAACATGATGATTTGATGCGTGCACACACACACACACACACACACGCACACAGTGAAGTGATTGCTGCTTTAAAACTAACATGCCATCTCCTTACATAGTTACTTTTTTTTTTTTGGTGTGCAATGACAGCACCCGAAATCTACTCCCTTGGCAATTTCCAGTATTCCAGTATTGTTAACTATACTTACCAAGCTGCACACTAGATCTCTACATGTGTTCATCCTATATAACTGCAACTTTGTGCCCTTGGACTAACATCTCCTCGTTTCCCCCACTTCTCTGTCCCTGGTAACCAGTATTCTGCTCTCTGCTTCTGTGTGTTGAACTTTGTTGGATTCCACAGTTAAGTGAAATCAAGTAGCATTTCTTTTTGATCCTTTATTAGCATTTCTGTCTCTCTCAGAGAAACAGGCTTGCTGGGTACTTACTTATGTGCTCTTTCTTGTTGTCTGCTTTCTCTATTAGAGCCCATCACATATTAATTGCAGTTATTCTAAATTCCTTCTCTGATAATTCCGACAGCTGTGTCATAGCTGAGTCTGGTTCTTATGCTTGCTTTGTCTCTTCAACTGCGTTTTCTGTTCTTGCCTTTGGGCATGCCTTATGATTTTTTGTTGAAAGCCAATCTTGATAGATGAGGAAATAGGACCTGAGATAAACAGATCTTAGATGAGGAAATAGGAACTGAGATAAACTGATGTTTGTGGGGGGGGGGGGTGTTTATGTTAATCTGGCCGGGGGGGTGGGCCACGTTTAATGTTTGTTGTAGCTGTAGATGCCAGAGGCTCCATACTTCTTCAGTGTTCTTGCTTCTGTCTCCCCTCTGGACTTGGGCTTTCCCTCACTATTCTTCCTCAGAGAGAGTCTTCATCTTCAGCTTTTCCAGCTGTAATACATTATTATTGCACTGGAGACCTAGTGGTGCAATGAAAAGGTGTAGGTGGGGAGAAGTATTTTATGATTTTATGATTAAATCTCAGTCTTTTAGTGGGTCTGTGTTTTTGGGTTGTGACCTTCCCAAGTATTTCTTGGCTTTTCTTTTCTCCTCCTTATGTGAGGCAAGATGGCCAAATGGGGCTATGGTGGGACAAATGCCCTTCCCTTGGCTGGGATAAGGCTCTGGTATGCCTTTCTTATGGAGAGTGCTCTGGGCATAATTTGCAGTGACTTTTCTTCCCTTTTCCTGTGTCAGAATTGTGAAGGAATCTTTCTCAGATCCTCAGCTTGAGAAACTGGGGTGGGGCGACAGGATTCTTCTTAGGCAAAACCTACTGAAGTCTAGAGACCCCATAAAACTGTAGCCCTCAGGAGTTTCTCGTTCTCAAGCTGCTCTACGCTTAGACTCCAGCTTCGTCAAAATTGCCATTTAAATGATCCTACCACTTTATGGCTTCAGAGGCTTCTACTCTAGGTACACTGATCTTGGTTTGATTCTCTGGGTTCACCTGTGTCTCCAGGTGGGGTGCCAGTTTATCCTGCAAACTCAGTTCTCTGGGTTCAAGTGAAGTTGTTGATTTTTATTTTGTTTAGCTCTTTCCTGTTGCAAGGATAAGAATGTCAATTTCCAAGCTGTTTCCATGTTGGAGCTGAAACTGGAAGTCCATTTCTTGTATTTTCCCCCATTTTTATGATCATCATCCCCATTTTACAGATGAGACAGACCTAACACCGACTGGCTAGCTCTGAACTGCTATATAAACTACCATTCGCGTCCAAGTTGCCATCCCTGCAACCTTTGGCTGACTGTCAGCTGCCTTCTGACTGGCTTCCACTCTTGCTCCCTCCTGCCCACCTTCCCTTAGAGAGCTTTCCAAAGGTGAGTGCGGCTGTCATGGCTCATCTATGTGACACCGTTAGTAGCTTTCCATCGTACATTGTGCAGCCTCCAGACCTCGCCTGCTCCTTCGCTCCCGCTGACTTCCATTGAGCCACTGGGGCTGGCAGTGTTGGGAACACAACTCAGTCCTTGTCAGGCTGAAATTGTCTTTTCCCCACTCCTGAACAACTAAGTTCTTTTCAACCTTCAGGTCAGTGTCAGAGTAAATGTTGCCTTCGTGAGTCCCCACCCATGTTTCTCTCTGTCAGCCCCTTGTATTTTCTATGCCTTCACTCACTACAATTTGTAATCGCTTAGTTGTGACCTATTTTTGGCATCTTCCCCAGGAGCTTGCAAACTCCATGAGGTCAGGGGCCACGTTTGTCTTATTCTGTTGTGTTCCCAGGATCAAGCACAGGGCAAGACACAGAGAAGGCATTCAATAAATATTTTTGAACAAATAAAATGAGGCAAACTCTGGATGGATGGAAAAGATATTGTTTTATCCTTCGAGTCCTTATTGCTGAAACAGGCCCTTCAGGAGCTATAGAAGGAGAGATGAAGGAACATTGTCAATAACAACAACAATAATAATAAGAGCTAAGGCTTGCTGGGTACATCCTGTGTGGCAGGCACTGCTCTGAGCTGTTTATTAACCTACTCTGCATCTGAACCCCATATGGTAGGTGTTCTCATTACTACTATTTTATGAGTGTGGAAACGAGGACAGAGGGCAGTGGGGCAGCTTGGCCTGGTAACACAGAGATTTCTTTGACCCAAGGAGTCTGGGCACAGAACTTGTACACTTGGCCTCTGAGCTCTACCACTGCTCAGGGCTTGATGCTTCACAGACTCCTACCGTGGGCTCAACCCCATTGGCTTAAAAATGACTCAGTCCACAGCTAGAAGACATGCTGAGTGTAAGGTGGCGGATTCCATTAAAGTTCACGACGTGGTCAAAAATCCTTTTAAAGAGTGTATTACTGGAGTTCTCAGCATTAATTAAAGACCTGTTTAAGGGTTGTGTTTGATTTTAGATACATAGGAGATGACATCAATTAGCTTTAGCCCCAATTGGTGCCAACAGTTAAGGGCAAAATGAACCTTGGGGAATTAATGGTCCCTGGGTTTCAGTAATCCTTCCAAGACAGCTGCCTCTAGTTTTACCATAACATGAACACGCCAGTGAGGAGCCCAAGAAAGTGAAGAGACTGAGGGGGAGGATATAGACACGTAGAAGTCATATGCTGAGGGATAGCTGCTGGGCATGGGCACAAAGTGGGGCAGCACCTTCCTTGTTGGCATCTAGAGGGGCTGAACATGCAGGAGTTACCATATTTGTCATTTTCTTTTCTTTTTTAACTTTTTTATGTTTATTTATTTTTGAGAGAGAGACAGAGTGTGAGTGGGGAAGGGGCAGAGAGAGAGGGAGACATAGAATCCGAAGCAGGCTCCAGGCTCCGAGCTGTCAGCACGGAGCCCAATGCGGGGCTCGTACTCACTAACCTCGAGATCGTGACCTGGGGTGAAGTCAGACACTCAACCGACTGAGCCACCCGGGCGTCCCACCATATTTGTCATTTTCTAATGAACAGAAAATGGATAAAATGAATAAATCAGAATCTGTCATGACTTATCATGAACTACTTTGCTGCCTGAGAGAAAGATAAATTGCTTCTGTGAAATACATTCAGCTCTGAGGCTTATTTTATTGTACCTTGAAATCTCCTGTCTGCCACGATATTACTTCAAATGAAATTAGCAATGGATGCAAGACCTGAGCTGCGAGATGACAGGCAGAGTCGCCTACACATGAAAAGAACTTGTAAAACTGGGATATTGGGAAGAATTTTTTTTTTAAACAAACCACTCCAGAAAACAAAGACCCCAAGTATAGGAAAAGTTGGAGGGGCAGCCTGGGAAAGCGGCTAGAATGCGGGCTTTCATGGAAGCTGATTCCAGTCATTGGGCCACAGGCAGATGCCCTTTCTTCCTCTGCACATTAGAAGCACTGCCGATAGCATTTACTATGGGCCAAGGCATGGGTCCCAGGGCAGTGCCAAGTCCATGGTCAAGTGCCACAGCTTGCTAGCTGTTATGGTGGTCATTTATATTCCTTCCTTCGCCAAACCCACTTCATGACAGTTTGCTCTGGCAATGCTGACACTGATTAGGTAGTAGAAAAACAAAAATCCCCTCAAAATCTAAGACCTGAGTGCCCAACCCTAGCTTCTCTGATGTTTGGCTAGTGACGTGGACAAGGTGTTTACTCTCTGACCTCAGTTTCCTCCTCAGGAAAATGAGGAAGCAGGAGGGTTATTGTCAGGCTCAAGTGGGATTACTGATGGGAAAACATAACATATAAAGGAATATACAAGTTGCAAAGTGATACAGAACGCTGGTTTCTGAAATGAAGACTTGTCCACAGAGAGAGCGGAGAGAGACATTTTGACTTCACGCTTTGGCACGTTCATGATTGTTTGGACTGAATAATATTTATAACAGTACCTGAAATTTCTGATGAGTGAATTAGACAAGTGTTTCCCTGATTGCTTAACATAATACCCGCGGAGTTTACGAAGCCACAGGTCTGGGGTCCTGGGACCACGTATCTGTATTTTTTAAAGCATGCCCAACATTGGCTAATGTGCAGTCAGGATTGGGAAATACTGCATTAGATTCAAGAGATGTGTAACCTAACAAAGAGCCCTGGACTTTAAATCATGAACAGTGGATTTTGGCTCCAGTTCTGTCACTATCTTGGTAGATAAATTTGAAAACTTTTTTTTTTTTTTAAAGACTGGAAACCACTGGAGTTTGCGAAACGGCCTTCCATTTTCCACAGTCTCCGGTTGTTTAATGCTAAAACAACTGGTTGTTCTATGTGATTCAGGCAACCTGGTAGTTGTGTCATAGAGGAAACTTGAAATTTGCTCTGGTGTCCATAAACCTGAGAGGCTCTGGGTTTCTGTGCTGAAATCCATTTTGCTATATATCAGCTGGTCAATTTAGTCTCAAAATGATCAATTCTGTTGGCCTGAGTAAACTTTTGTCATTGGATTAGTATCTGGTACATGATAGGAGCTCAATAAATATTGGTTATTCAATTAAATAAGCATAGTCACCACCAAGGTGACTTCATCATCCAAGTCATCATCCAAGGTGGCTTTAATATTATTCCTCGTATGTAGTATTATATATAACCATGTATATATGTGTGTGTGTGTGTGTGTGTGTGTGTGTGTGTGTGTGTATGCTTATCATATAGCAAATACAGTGTTACTTATTTGCCCTTCTAATAAGATGAAATCCCTGATGCAGAGATAGTGAGATTCAGGCTCCTAGAGGTATTTAAGCAGAGGTGGTTGATGAAGGTGGTGGGGTTGAACTTTAGATAATCTATAAAATCTCTTTCCACTCATAACTTTTAGAATGTGAAGGTGTGTAGAGAGCCTTTGAGACTTCCCTCCTGTTCTTGATGGTTGAACAACAGAACAAGGGCAGATCAAATGCCACTTGTTCTAGCTTTGTAGGTTTTCCTTTGGGATCAAGAGTCCCGGAGCTACTGTTTTGAAATATTCTAGATAGTTCTTTGCATTCGGGAAAGCCTGACGGATTTGTGCACCATTTCAAATTCTGGACTTCAAAGTGAAATGAGGCAATCGATTAAAATGAAAATAAAGGCTCAATCTTCCTAAAGTGTTGGAGGTAGACAAAACGTCTAGAACCCTCAAATCTGCGTATGCACAAAGCTTGCATATGCATTCCCATGGTGCCTAGCTGAATACTTATAAAATCATATTCTGAAATGAAGATGGTATGAACAGAAGCAAATGATACTGTGACTTTTACAGGGCTGGCCATAGGCCAAAGATGCAAATTGATGGCCTGTGGTGATTCAGAGAGCAGATGTGTTTTGTGGAGCCCACGCTGTGTTTTTTAAAAAACTCGAGTGAGTTACCAACACTTAAAAATCAGAAGTTTTTACATAAATAAAAAATATACTTCTGCTTCTCCTGAAAATCCAGAACAATCCGTCTAGACTGGGCTCACATGCCCTCATGGCCACATAAAACAAGGTCTGAG
The DNA here is from genome assembly GCF_016509475.1 of Prionailurus bengalensis. Taxonomy (NCBI): domain Eukaryota; kingdom Metazoa; phylum Chordata; class Mammalia; order Carnivora; family Felidae; genus Prionailurus; species Prionailurus bengalensis. The sequence continues at coordinate 123,472,756 of NC_057358.1, read as the reverse complement.
AAGTGGCCGGCCCCTGTGGAAGCACGGCATGTACTTCCAGGGTACCCCTCCTTGGCCCTTTCTCCCTTTTCTGTTATCTGTAAGTCCCCTTGCAGGGACATTTGCTTTGATTCCTCCTTCTGCAGACAAGGCTGTGGTTTAAGAGGAGGGCTTCCTGGTACCTAACACGGCCAGCGCCCTCTTCGCCACTTGACAAACACCTTGAGAACAGGGAATAGGAATCTGGTAAAAACTTGTGTGCCCTGGCACCATTTCTGCCACACAGAAGAACTCGTGGAAATAGACTCGCTTCCCTTTCCCATTCCACACCTCCTGGCTTTTCCTCTTTTGTACCTTCTACTCCACAAATCTGAACACCTTATTTTTTCCCCCCAGACTGTTAATAACTCTTCTGGGGCAACGTGGGTAAATTGGAACTATTGTGGATCCCCAAGTTTCCTAGGCCTGATGTAAGAAATAACTACAAACTGGATGGCTTAAAATTGCTTTCTCACAGTTCTGGCAGCCAGAAGTCAGAAATCCAGGTGTCAGCAAGACTGGCACCTTCTGAAGGTTCTGAGGGAGAATTCACTCCATGCCTTTCTCTTAGCTGTGGGTGGTTGCCGTAACCCTTGACATGCTTTGGCTTGGAGATACCGTATTCCAGTCTCTGCCTCCGTCATGACGTGGTGTTCTTCCTGTGTGCCTGTGTCTGATAAGGACACTGGTCATACTGGGTTGAGGCCTCGCTCTAACAGCCTCAACTTGATTGCATCTGCAAAGACTCTATTTCCAAATAAGGTCACATTCACAGGTGCAGAGGGTTGGGGCTTCAACATACCTTCTTGGGAGACACAGTTCAACCCATTAGCCTCAAACTAGTTTTCTAACCTGTAAAATGGGGTAATAATAGCATCTGTGAGACATGGTTCTTGTGAGGACTGATTCGTCTTGTCCAGGTCTTCACGTGGTGCTTACAGCAAAAGCATGTTCAGCCTCTTGCCTCATTTGCTGTATCTTTTCCCTCCTCCACTTCTTCCACTTTGGTACCCTGGTCCTTGGCTTCTCTGTCATTTCTGTTTGTTCAGTATAGAAATAGCAAACAAAAAAACAAAATCAAATATTGCTTAATTTCATCCTTCCCATCATTAATTTAGTAGCTAATACTGAAGTCCATTCTTTTAAATGAATGTGTTTGTTTTTTGCAGTGTTTCCAGGAAAGGTCAGACTCCAGGGGCATGTAGAAGACTACTTTGTGCTCAACAGTACAGTATACTCAGGTCTCCTGCTCCTGCTGTAAGCACAGCTTTTTCTGAAGAGGAAAGCCATGGAGAGGCCAGTTTCTCCCAAACACCATCCAGTGAATGGGACGAGACCCGATTGATCTTTGCTGTCAGACAAGAAATGAAAAAGAGAGCCAGAGGAGCACCCAATGCGGCCTGGAGTTGTCCACTTTTGGAAAAGTCCATGACAAAAAAGCCTATTAGACCCAGTCACAGTCACACCTGTGCATCTAGAGGCTGCAGGAACACACGGGAATAGACACGTGAGGCTTCAGAATCAGCCCTCCTTCGATTCCAGGGGCGATTCCGCCCCACTTGGTAAGGATCACCTTGTGGCTCTTAATTCCTTTTTTTTTTTTTTCAATTGGTCACATTTTGTTTTTAACGTCATACAAACAGCAAAGCTACTGACCCAATGGCAGGTCTTATTCTAGAAGGTTCTATAAGAACTGTATCAGTCGGTCTTAAATGGAAGTCTTCTTGTTGCCGAGTATCATATTGGAGGAGAGAACAAGTGTGATTTGATGACAAGTAATGTGATGATTCAGGTGTTGCACCTGATAATGATAATGATAATGATAGTGATAATGACAATGACAATTATTACTATCACGATTGCTTCATCCCCCATTTAACAAGCTCTCACCATATGCCGTATACTGTGCTGAGCATTTCACATTATTTTATGAAAGCCTCATATAACACCTTTAGGCAGGTATTGTTATTATCCCATTTTACAGATAATGAAACTGTGAATTCATAGCACAGGATAATGTATATTATCCTGTCAAAAATTCTCATGGGAGTAATGATTAAAAGTAAGGAAACAGACCAGAAGGAACGAGCTTCGAAACCTTGGAGACGTGGGCTCCAAACTGCTTTGTCCCATCTCAGTTCTGTAGCCATGATCAAGTCCTATAAATGTTCTTTGAGCTCAGTATTTTCATCTGTTAACTAATGACAATTACTGCCTTGAAGAGATGTAGTTAGAGGATTGCTCTAAATGAAGTTCACTGAACACAGCAGGGACTGAATGGTGGTGGTGATGGTGGTGGTGGCATTTATGGGGCTGTTGTTCAGATAGGAGGTGAGAAAATGTGAGGAAACAATGTATATTCTAGATACTCTAGAACTGTCATGTAGAAGGATTATAGTAGTCTTACATAGCTTTTTTTTTTTTTTGAAAATCTTTTTGGTATATTTCGCTTCAAATGTTTATAGTTTACTGGAATTGACCAATGGAAGAAAGAAACAGATTTTGACTCAGTACAAAGAAGAACTTTCTTTGAACTAGAGGAGAATGTACTGCTTGGGCTCAAAGTGGTAAAGGAGGCACTGGTAGACCTTCTACCAAAGATGCTGATTCAAAGATTTCTTCATTTCTGGGAAGCTGGGCTTGAGCATGGGATGCTGAGGATACTGGTTGGGTAACATGTTTTTCTCTTATTACTGTAAGGCAATGTGCTAAACTCTGAACATACGTCTCCAATTTTGATCCATATGGCCAGCCTCTGAGAAAAGAACTGCTATTTTCCTGTGCTTTGGATGCAGAATCTGAGGCCCGTGGAGATTCTGTAACTTTAGGGCTGGAGTCAGGATTCAAGCCCTCCATTTCGACTCCAGGTCAGAGTATACCTCTATTGATTTTGAATATGGCAATAATGGCTCTTGGGGATTGAGCACTTACTACGTCCTAGATGCTTTAATTTTAGCATGTTCTTCTCTTGGATACTTAACAAGTTTGCTTTTTCACTTCCTTCAAGTGTTTATTGAAGCTGTCACCTACATGTGACATTTCTTAACCCCCTTTCCCACATTATTTCTCTGCTTTGGCTTTATTACCAGCTGATACTTACACATTTCTTCATTTGCTTATTAAGTAGTCCACTTCCTCGTCCCCACTCCCTCTCCCCATGGCTAGGATGTAAGTTCTATAAGTGCAGGGATGTTTCCTGCTTTATTCTTTTCTGTATCTCTAATGTTTAGAATACTGGCAGGCATATAACAGACGAGTATTAGTGAATGAACAAATGAATGAACAAATTTAATCCTATTAGTGACCTTTTGAAGTAGGTAATACAACCCTTATGGTTCAGGTAAGGACAAAGAGGCTTAGGGCAAGTGATGTGCCAGGATTTGGATCTATGATGGTCTGACACCAAAGGCTTGTTTCTTCTATGACACCACACTTCTCTGTAAGACAGTTTGTTACAAAATGCATCATTACCGCATTGCATTCAGGGAAGGAATTCCTATTCTTTGCTTATGACCGAGCCTTGATGTGTCTTGACCTGTCTAGGTTACATTCTATTGCGCAAAGTTCCAGAGCCACATCTACGTTCTTCTATGGAATTCCCTTGCACTGATTTTTGAAGGCAACGAATTAGTCATCTGCCAAGGCTGCAAGTCCAAATCTGCAAATGGTTATTAAGCATCTAGTTTTCGGAAAGTGGTATGTCCGGCATTCTAAAAGCTTTTACTTACCTGGAGATAGAGAAATGCCATTTCACCTTTATTTCCAGGAAATAATTCTCACACTGAAAAATCCAATTCACTAGAAGTTTTTCAGTATTTGGCTTAGGTATGTTGAGTGTATAGTGGGAGGTGCCCAATACATACCGGGCACAGTATGCGATGAACTAATTGAATTGCCGAGAGATAGACTGGCTCTTGGACACCCACCGTAAGGAAGGTACTGTGCACTTTAATCTCATGCATATTTTTTGAAATGTGAATGATCCCGTAGGTGGTTCCAAATACTCTGTACATCTACACGCTATTCAATGTCCTCTAAAAACTTGTGGGAAGTGGTTTAAAACACATAACTTGTCTCACTGTACTATTGAAGAATTAGGCTATTAGGAATATGGGCAGAATTTCTCAGGGAAAAACCCTACATAGGGAAAAACCCTACATAGGAAAAAATAGATATACATGGAAATCAGATGGAATATGTATATATTCTTTTTCAGTATTGGCTGTATTGTAAACATATCTCATCTTTTACATAAAAAGTATTTGGTTGGGCAAAGAAAATCACTGAATTTATTATTAATATTAGTGTGTACGTAGGTGTTGTATAGACCTGGATCAGCGAATTCCTGGATTGTTTTAATTTTCAGCTGGTTTGAAACTTCTTTTTTTTTTAATTTTTATTTTAATTTTTTTTTCAACGTTTATTTATTTTTGGGACAGAGAGAGACAGAGCATGAATGGGGGAGGGGCAGAGAGAGAGGGAGACACAGAATCGGAAACAGGCTCCAGGCTCTGAGCCATCAGCCCAGAGCCCAACGCGGGGGCTCGAACTCACGGACGCGAGATCGTGACCTGGCTGAAGTCGGACGCTTAACCGACTGCGCCACCCAGGCACCCCTGATTTTTAAATGTTTTTATTTATTTTGGAGAGAGAATGAGCAGGGGAGGGGCAGAGAGAGAGGGAGACACAGAATCTGAAGCAGGCTCCAGGCTCTGAGCGGTCAGCACAGAGCCCAACGTGGGGCTGGAAGTCACGAACCACAAGATCTTGACCTGAGCCCCGCGAGATCATGACCTGAGCCGAAGTCGGACACTTAACCGACTGAGTCACCCAGGAGCCCCATGGTGTGAAACTTCTAATAAAACGTAGGGAGTATTGCCTTTTGGATGTTTCAATTACTAGTTGGGAGTCTACGTGGGCTGTGGATCCACTTGTGTATGTTCTCTGAGGCCACTTAGTTTTCCATGCAAAAGCTTTTCCCTGATTCCGAATTGGAGGCTCTATTTTAGTCATGGATTCTTCTGTTTCCCCTCTCTTTAGCAGTTTTGAACAGTTTTCCTTGAACTACAAAGGTTTATGAGGATCTTGTAAAAATCATTTTTTGGAGGGGGTGCTTTTAAAAAAAATTGAATGTTTATTTTTGAGAGAGATAGATGCACTGAGCTCGAGCAAGGGAGGGGCATAGAGACTGGGAGACACAGAAACTGAGGCCGGCTTCAGGCTCTGAGACACCAGGCTCCAGGCAGGGCTCAGACCCAAGACCCTTGAGATCCTGACCTGAGCCAACGTCTGACGCTCAACCAACTAAGCCACCGTGCGCCCCTGGAGGGGGTGCTTTCAAACAGCAGGAAAGGAATAGATCGCATTTTGTTTTCTTAAAGCAATGTGGGGAACCATGGAAGGTAATGCCAGGGATCTCGCTCTCTCTCGCTCGCTCTCTCTCTCTCGCTCTCTCACTCGCTCTTAGCACATTGCAAATGTTGATTTCTCAAACATCCAGTCATCAGCGGAGACCTTCTGCAAGTCCCGGCGGGGCGGGTGAATTCCACCCATTTCAGTGCCACTCCTCCCTGTCTGCCTTCCAGGTTCCCCTGCGAGGCCTCCCAGCGCCACAGGCCTCTGCAGGAGAAGCCAGGCCCCGTCGGCCTCTTCGGGGGTCTCCCAGAGTCCCCCAGAGCCCAAGCTGGAGGACAGGGTGGCAGACGCAGCTCTGGCTGACCCACCTCTCCAAAGCCGGCCCTGGGGCGCGTCCGGAAGTCCGGGGTGGGGGTGGGGGTGGGGGGCGCGGTTGCCATGGCACTGGAGATGCTCCCCAAGCATCCTCATGGGGGGGGGAAGGGGGGGAGAAAAGGGGACCCAAGGCGGACGCCTCCCTCCACGGCAATCTGGCAGGGGCGCCCGTTCCTCTGCCCGCCGGTGCTCCCACCCACCTTCCCTTCCCTCCAAGAGGTTAATCAAGGTTTGCTCTTCTCCTCCCCCCCCCCCCCCCCCCCGCCGCCCACCCCAGCGTTTCCATACGGCTTGTTCACAGGCCCCTCCTAGGCCGAGGGTGAATGCTCCCTTACACTGACCGCTGCGAGGGAATTGTCCGCGAGTGCTGCCCATCTTCGAATCAATGCCTGCCCAGAACAACAGAAAGGGCCTCAGATGTACTGGTTTCCACAGAACCATTGTTCGGCTTTTGTGGAGCAGTTTTGAACCTAATAAATAATGTCAAAAGTCTCTATCGCCGCCAAAAATGTTCCTTTTGAAGCATTTCTAATAGTATTTCTGTTCTGCGGTGTCTCCCGGTGTCACAAAGAATTTGTGCCTCACAATGGGGATGGGGTACACGGCGTGCCACTTCGCACCGTGCCTGCAGGGACTGTGAGGACCCCTCTCTGTTTGGCTCTCGCAGGTAAAGGGCTTCATTTGCCAACTGGAGCTGTGGTTTAGGGATGTTTTCTAAGGGCCTTTTGAATTTCTAAACAGAGGGTTGGGACACCTAATTGAATGTCTGTAATTTAATAGTTAACATGAAATTTGATTACTCCTGAGGTGCCTAGGGGAATTCTTCAGACCATATGAAGGTCTTTATGTCAGAAACCCGAAGCTGGATCCTCCCTTGAGGTCCCGAGACTCTTGGAACTAAGTTTAATGCAAAAGACATACTGAGTTCTCTTATTGGTGATAAAGAAACACTGGAGAACCTTAGCTAACATTCTATCAAATTGGTCATTTTAGGCACTACTGTTTGCTTCGGTTAACTTGGGTTAAATACAGCGTCTTTTCACCATGATTTAATGTGGAGACTGACTCTATCAAATGATTTAATCTTACTTCAGTTTTTTACCTGTAGTATTCTTTTTCTCAGCGTTGAAAGAGAAACGCAAATCAATGAGACCAATACATCCCTATGGAGATTTGCACTCAAGTTCCTTGCTATCTTCCTCCCCCAGGCTTGTGTTCAGAGAGTCTGATAAGTGGAGTTCATAAATCCTCCTGCATTCTGACCCCCCCTTCATTTCAAATTAGTATATAGAATATGCCTATATTCGAGACCTTATCAAATCGAACGTCCAAATTTACGTCTCAAGTTTTAATAGGAATGAAATGTAATAACCAGTAACTGCTTAACATTTAGAAGTCTGGTTAGTCCTTTGAGGAAGATTTGATTTCCTGGCATTCGCTAGGGGTAATGCGCTTTAAAGGAAAAAAAGGATCCCCGAACTTTAGAGCTTACCTTCTTCCAGACTATGGTTTTATAATAAATACATTTTTATTTTTAGTATTTATGGATTGACATGACTTTATTGTAAGAGAGCATATGGGTTATCAGTGGTGGTCGCTATTGTTTCCTGAGGGGATAGTGGCACCTGCTCACCAGAGTTCACATGACAATTATAAGTTCAACTTCATGCCATTTGGTTGGAGAGAAATGTGTGGTTAACTCCTGGGTGTACGTAAAATTTTGATTTTGGGATATTTTTTATTATTTTTTTAATATTTATTTATTTTTGAGACACAAACAGAGCACGAGTCGGGGAGGGGCAGAGAGAGACACACACACACACAGAATCCCAAGCAGGCTCCAGGCTCTGAGCTGTCAGCACAGAGCCCAATGCAGGGCTCAGATCCACGAACTGTAAGATCATGACCTGAGCCGAAATTGGACACCCAACTGACTGACCCATCCAGGCATCCCTTGATTCTGGGATATTTTAATTTGCTATCTAATGATGAGTTAGTACAACTTTTTCAGATCAAGAAACTATTGCTTTAAGTGATTGTAAAACAGTTAATCAAGAAATTTTTTTTAAAGTTTATTTACTTATTGAGAGAGAGGGAGAGAGAGAGGGAGAGAGAGGGAGTGGGGGAAGGGCAGAGAGGGGAGAGAGAGAATCCCAAGCAGGCTCTGCACTATTAATGCAGAGCCCGACTGGGGGCTCAAATTCATAAACTGTGAAATCGTGACCTGAGCCGAAACCAAGAGTCGGTTGCTTAACCAACTGAGCCACCCAGGTGCCCCAATTAACCAAAAATTTATAATCGTTAATTACAAGGGTGGAGAATGTTTTTGATATCATCAATAGATTCACTTGTGGAAGTGAAACACTGAATTTACTAAAAATACAATACAGAGGAAGCAATTCTATTCATAATTGAGAAAAGGGATACAAGCAAAAGATGTGAAATATGTGGTATGCCATATTGTAAAGAGGTTTCTCAAAGTGTGTTCCATGGAACACTGGAATTACAAAGATGCTTTGTGAGATGGGGAGTCTATAGATAAATACGTGTGAGGGATGTTGTCCAGCATGCTCCCTCCTGGAGAAGCACAGTAACATATTAAGGATCCCCAGAAATTGGCATGATAAAAAAATCTGATAACTCTGTTTAGCCTAGTGCTTTTCAATTTACTTTGGTCAGCAAATCCTGATTTATGTGTGCATTTGTGTGTATACACACACACACACACACACACACACACATTTTTAATGTTTATTTTTGAGAGAGAAAGAGACAGAACCCAAGCACAGGAGGGTAGAGAGAGAGGGAGACAGAATCCGAAGCAGGCTTCAGGCTCTGAGCCAAAGTTAGATGCTTAACCTACTGAGCCACCCATGTGCCCCAATATATATATTTTTAAATAGCACCTATCGATATCTTGTAGCACTTGTGTCCTATGGAACACAGGTGAGAAAACTTTGCTTAAACTCTATTCTAAATATACCAGAATTCATGTAAACTGGTAAGGTTCAGATTAAGGATTTCTTTTCAAGGTAGTAAAGGAAGTATCAGAACTAAAGAAAGAAACCCTTGGGGTGCCTGGGTGGCTCAGTTGGTTCAGCATCAGACTTCGGCTCAGGTCGTGAGTTCAAGCCCCATGTCGGGCTCTGTGCTGACAGCCTGGAGCCTGCTTCAGATTCTGTGTGTGTGTGTGTGTGTGTGTGTGTGTGTGTGTGTGTGTTCCCTCCCCAGCTCACATTCTGTCTCTCAAAAATAAATTAATTAAAAAAAAAAAGAAAGAAAGCATCCCTTAATAAATACCTCCAGTAACACATTCTTCCTTGGAGGAATGTAACAAGCTGTTTCCAGTTATTTTTTTCTCATTTTGGATACACATGGTTGGGAGAAGTTTGGTCAGTCCATCCATGACCATGCTTTGATAGTGATGGATGAGGGACATTTTAAATTTGACTGTGACACTCATGGGCTGTGGGTGTTCCAGTTCTGAATGGCGACTACTTTTTTATTAGAACTTAGACACAAATGCCCCAATGTAAATGCAGTTAAATCTTTCTCAATGCCATTATTTCTGAAAACAATGCTGAATTAAACAAGGATGAATTGCTTTTAGGATATAAATAATATGTATTTATTTATAGTACTATCACTGAGGAATAGAAAAAAGTCCTATAGTTTAAAATAATTGTTACTAAGGTTCTGAATTACAACTTGCTTATCTTTCTTCAGGGGTATGTGATTCAACTTATGGTACATTTTACCATATAGTGTAAGTGTCTTGTAAGGAAGATGATATGCCCCTTTAGCAAAAAATGTTTTACTGAAATTTGCATTAGAAAATAGATATTGATGGGGCATCTCGGTAGCTCAGTTGGCTGAGCATCCAATTCTTCATTTCAGCTCAGGTCATGATCTCACAGTTTGTGAGTTTGAGCCCAACGTTGGGCTCCATGCTGGCAGTATGGAGTCTGCTTGGGATTCTCTCTCTCTCCTCTCTCTCTCTCTGCCCTTCCCTGCTTGCTCTTGCTCTTTCTTTAAAATAAATAAATAAGGGGCGCCTGGGTGGCTCAGTCGGTTGGGCGGCTGACTTCGGCTCAGGTCATGATCTCGCGGTCCGTGAGTTCGAGCCCCGCGTCGGGCTCTGTGCTGACAGCTCAGAGCCTGGAGCCTGCTTCGGATTCTGTGTCTCCCTCTCTCTGACCCTCCCCCATTCATGCTCTGTCTCTCTCTATCTCAAAAATAAATAAACGTTAAAAAAAATTAAATAAATAAATAAATAAATGAACTTAAAAAAAAGAAAATAGATATTGATAAATTTTTTAATTGGTGCATTGAAGAAACTAAATATTTAACACACTCTTCAGTGAATAATGTTTACAAACGAGGAATCCTTTGATAATATATAAAGTAAATAATTATAATGACAGGTGGCATTTATTAAGTGTTTATTATGTATTAGGGACTGTTGTAACTGTTTAGCATATATTAATTCATCTAGTCACGATGGCTTTATGAAGTACTCACTATTATTATATCTGTTTCATGGATAAAGGAAGCTGTATTTTTAGCAGTTGTAAGATACATATATATGTATGTGTAGGTATATAAACACATATATGCACACGCACACACACACACATACACACACACACATATATATATATATATATATATATATATATATATATAAGCTTTGCAGGGTACCTGGCACTTGGGTGGCTCAGTCAGTTGAGCATCCAGCTCTTGATTTTAGCTCAGGTCATGATCCCAGGGTGGTGGGGTTGAGCCCCACAGCAAGTCCCACATCAGGAATCAGGCTCCGCACTGAGTGTGGAGCCTGCTTAAGATTCTCTCTCTCTCTCTCTCTCTCTCTCTCTCTCTCCCTCTGCCCCTCTCCCCAGCTCATGAGCTCGCTCTGTCTTGCTAAAATAAATTTTAAAAAATAAAAATAAATAAATAAAAACTATATTAATGTTATATATTATGCAATTTATTTCATATACAAAGCTACATTATTATATAGTGTATTATTAAAGTTGACATATATGTGCATATGTGTGTATATTCCACTTACAACAGACAGCATCTATAAATCTGTAAATATACCATGATAGGGGTGCCTAAGTGAGGTTACTATAGAAAGTCTATTCTTATCCCTTTCCTCCTGATAACAAGGTACAGAGTGGGAGTTGGTAACTATGGGTTGATGACATATAATATGTTTCAACACTTTGAAGAGCAAAGTGGGGTCTGAGACTATTATCAGATTGTTCTTTTTGTTTGAAACACCATCTCTGTGAACGAAGGCTCAGAAAATAAAAGAAGAGAAGGTGGTTTTGAGGCTCATTAAAGACGGCAGCACTTTTTCAAGACTACTGGAGCTGACATCAGATTTGTGGAAGGGATGGGGTGCTGCAGAGCAGGGAGTTAAGGAAGAGCTAAGGTGCTGAGATCCCCCTGGATCCAGAGAACCAAGAATGCATTCTGGCATACGTGAACCTGAACTCAGTGTCACTCCATCCTTTGGCTGGACTTTCGTCACTGTGAATTTGGGATGACATGTTTTGTTTACAGCAAAGGTGATTTCGGGAGTTAAGTTTTCTATCAAATCAAGGCATTTTGAAAAGTAAGAACATTATGCAAACGCAAGTCCTTCTTTGGTGACCAATACCAACAGTAACTGGCACAACACTATCATTGGTTATGCAGGGCTGATTTTTTTTTAAGTTTTTTTTTTAATGTTTATTTATTTTTGAGAGAGAAAGAGTGTGAGCGGGGGAGGGGCAGAGAGAGAAGGAGACACAGAATCCGAAGCAGGCTCCAGGCTCCAAGCTGTCAGCACAGATTCCAAGGTGGGGCTTGAACTCATGAAGGGTGAGATCAAGACCTGAGCCAAAGTCAGCCGCCCAACCGACGGAGCCACCCAGGCGCCCTCTGCAGGGCTAATTTAAGGACTTTTCATCCAACGTCTGCTCACACTGCCAGGGAGTACTATTTCTGGTGATCATGTGATCGTGTCCCTCTACGAAGTACTGTACCTTCATCACAGCGCTTGGGGTAAGTCATAGTATCCCATTTACTGCTGAGGAAACTGAAACAGAGAAGCCAATTCGCCGTAATGATGACTGCCTCCAGTACCCACGCTTACAGACATTGTGCATTAATATATGTAGTTGATAAATTAACAAACCATTCCATTTAGAACCTCCAATTTAGAAAAGTGCAGTTTAAAAAAAAAACTTTTTTAAGGTTTATTTATTTTTGAGACAGAGAGAGACAGAGCATGAACAGGGGAGGGGCAGAGACAGAGGGAGACACAGAATCGGAAGCAGGCTCCAGGCTCTGAGCCATCAGCTCAGAGCCCTACGCGGGGCTCGAACTCACGGACGCGAGATCGTGACCTGAGTCGAAGTCAGACGCTTAACCGACTGAGCCACCCAGGTGCCCCAGAAAAGTGCAGTTTAGAGCACAGAATGCTAGTCTGCAGTATTGAGCATCACATCTAATCTTTTAGCCTGATTTTCTGTAAAAGTCTGAAACTACCCAGAAAAGGGGCAGAATGACGCAACGTTTTTGTAAACTACGTATGCGATGTCAAGGGTTCTAAATCACACGGGGACCCAGGAAAGAGGTTGTTGTCAGGAGAAGATTTGACATTAAGAAAACTGCCCCAGAATTTTGAAAGGATGTGGCATCCCTGTTGCACAGGCCAAGGTCATTGCAGAATACAAATCCTTGCACCTGTACTTTCGTACAAGTTTGTCACTATGTCTAGGCTCTTCCTCCTCTTGCACCCTCCATCCTCACTACCTGGTGCTTTCCCACTCCTGTGGGAATCAACCTGATTTTGTAAGTCAGCAATATCGGGATCAGCTGTAAAGTGTCTACCGGGTACCTACGAGTCTAGGTAGTCATTGTGAGAGAGTTGAGAAATCTGGTTTCACTCAACCAGCATTTATTGGTGCCAGACGCTGGCCTTGGTGTTGGGGATATTGACTGAAGAGGACGCAATCCTTTTCCTTGACAAGCTCAACCTGCTATAGGACTCAGTTCTTTCATTCATTCATTCTATCAAATTACAGTATAGTGCTGAAGAGTCATCTTGGTCAAGTAAAACCTAAGGGGTGAGACATGAAATAATGACACAATAATGTTAAAGTCTATAATCCTTTAGTCATAACTCAGGAATCCCAAATCTCTGAAAATTGGAAATTCTTTAAAAAAATTTTTGCCAATTCTTTAAGTTTTTTAAAATTGAGAGAGAGAGAGCGTGAGGGAGAAAGAGAAAGAGAGAGCATGTGAGGAGGGTAGGGGCAGAGAGAGAGGGGGACAGAGGATCTGAAGTGGCCTCTGCACTGAGAGCAGAGAGCAGGTCATGGGGCTGGAACCTATAAACTGCAAGATCATGACCTGAGCCAAAGTCGTACACTTAACCTATTAAGCCACCAAGGTGCTCCATGAAAATTGAAAAATTCTTTTATAACTCATTTGGTATCAGTTATGACCCAAACCAGGGTGAGGCATTGTATAGCTTTGTCTCACTGGAGTGAATAGTAACGTATATTGACAAAGATGCATTAATATACTTGATTAGGGGGGTTACCTTGGACCTGATGGGTAGTGTTACATAAAACACAATTTATACACCATTACATAATATATAGGGCATTTTATACACTATCACATACAAAAACATTTAAATTCCTGAACGCAACCTGGAGGGTTTTGGAAAAAGGATTTTGAAGTTGTCTAATGGATAAAAGCAGTGGCAACTTAGAGAAGGGAGAAGTCAGTCTGAGTTGGAGCAGTCATAGAAGGCTTCCTGTGGCAGGATTTGAACTTTGATTTTGGAGAAGGAACAAAGAAATGAATGGAATGGGAAGTAGCAATCAGGAAAAGATTCCCTTTTTTGGGGCCTAAAGCTTCCACATTTTGAGGGGGGTTTTTAAGGAATAGAATATAAAGCTATGGATATTATTGGGTAGACAGCCTGGGAAGAACCTTTGCAGATGGAAGGCCCTGAAGCTTAAGTGTTGTTTGTTTCTTAGTAAATCTATCTCTGAGCAAGGCCAAAAGCATAGATCATTTATTTTACAAAATGAAATACACCTGTAGATCTATGTTGGTGAGGAATAAAGAGAGAAGACTTGAATTCTCATAGGAGAAAGGAGTGAATTTGACCATTTTCATCCTTTTGAATTGTTTGAGATTTTGAAAATTGATAACCACAATAAACTCTTTTTTTAATCAAGGCGTAATATGCATGGCCTTTGAAAAATGGTCCAAAGAGGTTTTTTTTTTCCTTAAAGAATGAATCCAATTATGAGTGTATTTCAGAATGAATGACCTTTCTCAATTTTCCCATGTTTGATTCTGTAGCTAGTCAACTTCTAAAGCTACAAGAAGATTTGACAATCATAAATAATTTAATATACTTAAATGACAGGCTCTTTAAAGGAGAGGAAAAGCTTCATTTCACTTGAAAAAAATTTTTTTAATAGACTAGGCATAGATTGTCTTTAGATCTTAGGGGATACACTTGCATTTACAAAAAACCTTCAGAGATGAGTAATTTAAGATTAAATTGGAAATGTCAGTCTATTAGTCAGACTACATAGCAATACTCTTTTCCAAAGCTATACACAATGATTCATATTTATTCATACAAATAATACTGATAGTCAATGTTTTGTGCAAACTCACTATGGACCAAGTGCTATGCTGATTCCTTTATCGCAGGGTATCTCCACCCTCCTCTCTTGTGTTTTGTTTTTGGCGTGAAGATCTGACGGTCATTCCTGCCTGGCTCCTTTTATTTGTTTATTTATTTTTAATAGCTTTCCTAAGATATAATTCACATATCATGCAAATCATCTGCTTATAGTGTACATTTTACCGGTTGTTAGTGTATTCACGGATCTGTGCAGCCGTGATCACAGCTAGTGATCACACGAAAATGTGCTCCCATAGAAACTCTATACCCCTCAGCTATTATCTTCCACCCCTCCTCTTTGCCCCTACTCTAAATGATCACTAATCTTTCTGTCCCTATAAATGTCCCTATTCTGGGAACTCAGTATGAATGGGATTATATAATATGTGGCGTTTTGCGGCTGGCTTTTTCCATTTAATGTGATTTGTCACGATTCATCCATGTTGTAAGCAGGTGTCGTATTTCATTCCTTTTCACGGCCAAACAATATTCCCTCATGTGGCTGTGCCACACTGCATTTATTCATTCTTCAGTTGGTGGACACTGGGGTTGTTCCCACTTCTTGGTTATCACGAGTCATGCTGCTATAAACATTTGTGTGCAAGTTTTTGGGGAGACATCTGTGTTCATTCTTCCTGGAGGCCTTAATCCTCTCGGCGCTCCTGTGGCTTATCGTTGTTACCCCCTTAGGCACAGGTGGAAACAGAATTGTGAGGTTCGGGCTGTTGTCCAAAGTCACGTGACCTATGCAGGCCATAAACCTAGCGCTTCTCTCTAGACCAGCTCTTCTCAGAGGGGTTTCTGGGCTTTCCTTTTAAGGATGGCTAAGAAATTGTACAAAAGTAATAACCTCCATTTAAATATACACCCCCCCCCCCGCCATTTACCTGTCATCCAACTAAATGCTACGTATATTTCCTAAAGAGCATCCATAAAATATCATTCTTACAAACATAGCCTGCTTGGAATTAGCACCCCTTGCACGTTTTGTATCATTTTTTTAAAAACTCACATTTTTGTCACTTTGCAACAAATTATACTTCTATTTCTAATATGTATTGTGGGTAGAGGTTTGGAATGGCAAAGGCCATCCCCAAACTATTAACAAGTCCTCTCCCCTCTCTCTAATTTTTCTTTGGGATGAAATCAGTATTGCAAGTTAGTGCCTTCCTTCCCACACCTCCTCTAGGTTAAAGTTGAATTCTTTGAGATCGCGATTTTGTGTGTGTGTGACTTTAACAATATTCTCTTCACATGTCCTTGCATAAGCCCAACAATTGCTTGTTGACCCATTTTAACCTCTTTTGAGCGTCATCTTCAAAGTGTAACTGTCCTTGACAATGAAAGAGACCTTCCTATTGTCCGGTCCTTCCAGGCAATCTTTAGCATGGCGCTAAATGGCTTTCAGATGGAGGAGTTGGCCAGAGGAAGGAGACAAAGTAAGCTGTTGTTCCTGAGTGACTTTGCTAAAGTTTCCCTTTTCTTTCGCAGAATGGTGCATTTCTATAGAAGATGACAGACGCTTTGACAGGTGCAATATGCTTTGAACTGTTGTGTCCGATAATTCTTTTGTCTTGGGTTTTCCCAGCGGAGTGGTACATCTTAGGATGCTGATATGCATACTGTTTGCCTTTCATTTAGTGTGGTGAGCCTTCCTCCTCACTTCCCTCCACTTCACCCTTTAGGCCCTTTGCATGCAGATGGGGAGGCTGGCCTTGGTGCAGGAACCTCTCCCCTAACCTCTCCCCAGCTTTTTTTTTTCTCAAAATGGAAATCACTTCTTGCATAGTTTTATCATTATTGTTAAAAAGGAAAGAATGGCAAAAGAAATTACTTGGAGTGGGAAAAAAACACAGTGGCACATCAGAGGCAATGGCTGACAGAGCTAAAAGCCTAATAATAATAATAATACCTAATATGTATCGGCACTCCCCATGTGTCAGATACAATGCTCAGACTTTGACACGCCTGGTCTGTTGTGGAAAAAGTGGAAGTTATCTATGACCTAATAACCCAATGACCACCATTATTTACATTTTGGAGCATATCCTTTCATATCTTTTTCTTAGCTTATTACATTTTTTGCACTTTTTTTTTTTTTGGAAAAATTAGACCATACTGCACACACTGTCTGGATTTTTTCCCTATCGCAATGAATGCGGATATCTTTGCCAAATCAACAAATAGTTATCATACCATTTTAAATACCTACATGGAATTTCATTGTACCATCATAATTTAATTAACCAATTCATTATGTTAGGACATTTTTCGGACTTCCAAATTTCACTACTGCAGATACTTTTTGTGATGAATATGATGAATATATTTTACATATCCTTATATGTACTTTTCTGGTTATTTTTGTAATGACAATTCCTAAAAGTGGAATTGTTGTTCAAAATGCATGCAGGATTTAACTTTTGATTATCTTTTTCCCTGTCCAGAAAGATTGCTAAGTGTTTCATCCGACATGCTCTCTGACTTCCAGAACTTAAAGAGATGATGTTACAAAAGATTTAGCCTAAATAAAGATAGACACCAGAGATCCTAAATTAAATCATTTTGCCTCTTCACCTTTTGTCACGGTGAATTAGATCTACATAGATTTTTCTTTATTGAGGGAACGTTTTTACAAAATTGAAGATTTCTCTCACTTCAGAAACTAAAACTGGGAGCTTCCAAATATATAATGAAACAGCACCAATTTTCCATATCTGAACTGATATGGAAGCAGAAACTTAACATCGTCCAGTTTGTTTCTCTGGATGTTCTTTTGTGTATTTCCATTAAATGTGGCTGTTGCCAAGGACTGTGTCCCACATAGGACTAAAAAGAACACGGTGACCCATGATAGGAGGGAATCATTTATAAAATGAAATGAAATGAAATGAAATGAAATGAAATAAAATAAAATAAAAATTGCCCTGTTCCTTGTAATAAGTAATTTTACTTTTCGTTCTAATTCGTATTTTTCTTTGTTTTTTATTTTATTTTTTCATATTTTTCTTCAGTGTTAAGAAAATGTCAGAATCGGAGGAAGAATGAACTAACGGGGAGCTTGGATTTGAGGTTTTGCTAACGTTAGAAATAGTTAGAGATGCTGAGATGTTTATGTATTTACCTTCAGAACCATCTAAAGATGCTTATAAAGTGCCTTACCTATAAGCAACATCAAACAGAAGTCAATGAAGAGCAAGTTCTGTCACAAGTCTGGCATAATGGCGTCTGGTTTAGAAAATGCCTGAAAACTCAAAATACCGTGCTCTGTGCACAATGATGAACTCTAGCATCTGTGGTTTGGGTTGAAAAAAAGAAGGCAGGATTAAATTTGAATGTGTATTGAAAATAGCGAGTGAAAGTACTGAGAACTGCCATAAGGACACGTTAAATGAAATTGCATGGAGTGCTAAGTGTAATGTGTATTTCCAATTTTTTTTCTTGTAAGCTGTATGGCCAAGTCCCCCGCCTGACTCTGTGATGCCCCAACCCTGACCTTTTAGCCCCCACCTCTAGCTTTCTACTTCGTTTTACTCCGTGGCTCTCTGCAGTCTGAACTGAAGGGTGGAGATGAGAAATCAGTGTGGGTTGTGAATTCCTCGAAGCGGGAATAGTTACAAAGTCACTCCTGCTTTCCTTGGAGCAGCAGGACACTGGCCGTTTGGCAGGCTGTGGGTCATGTGATCTGCTGACCTCTATCTGGGCTCCGTGACTCTGCCTAGTAACAATTGATTAATGGTGGATGGTAACTCTGAGAGCAGGGCTCATCCGTTCCCCTGAGTTTGAAGACTTCCTCATTATCTTAGGCTTTTCACTGCTGCCCTTAGGAAATTTTACTCACAAATTAGGTGGAACAAAGTCTTCTCAAAGAAAATTATTTTCGGTGTTTGGTCATCAGGGAGCAGAAGGCTTGATGGTCATTTACTGCATTGACAAAGGGTATGGGAGGCAAGTGGCGATTAGAGGGCTGGACACCGTTCAGGCCCCCTTCCTCTATACTCCGGGGCTGGGTTTTCAGAAGAGGCAGTGTAACAAAAACGATCACTCAAGTGACAAGTTGGCCTCAAACATTTTTGGGGTGGGGACAGAATATCTGATTTTTGTGCGGCACAGAGGTTATGTACACATGTATTTATTGAGCTTTAGTATTCAATAGCCATCCGGATTTGTGACAGGCACTGCTAATTGTCTACCCAATATTCATTCTCTGCTTCTTAGTAACAGAACCCCAGTTTTATTTAGGGCAACAATACGCTGGGTTAAAATTATTCTCATCTCCGTATTTCCTTGTAGCTAGAGTAGTTGTGTTAACCTGTTCTGGTCAACTCGTTAGAAACAGAAGTCTACTGGAAAGACCACCATTTTCCTGAAAAAAAGGGAACAGATTCAGTTGGCATGTCCTTTGTCCCTTGCTTTTCTCCTTCTTGCTTCATGACAGATGCAATACCCAGAGATGGAGCAGCCATCCGTCTCCTGACCCCGAGGACAAGAGCCACAAGCCAAGAATGGTACAGCTGAAAGCTAGAAGGAAACTGAGCTGGTGTGTGAGCCCTGAATTCTCTACCCTTGGATTTCTACTTACGTAGGAAGATTATACTCACTTGGTTAAGCTACTGAAGTCTGGTTTCTACGGTATAGAATTGAATATACTTAAATCCTGGCCTATCATTTCCACTTGAGTGATGCCCTCTGAACTTCGGTTGCCTCATCTACCAGGTGGGGTCGTCAAAAGCCATCCCCACCTTATAGGGTCATCCTGAAGATTAAACTCGATAGACAATGCACATCAAAGTCTTAGCATAATATCTGACACGTGGAAGGTGTTGATCATGTATTAGCTATTATTATTATTACTAAGGATTTAGCTCTGGCTGCCATTGCCTCTGATGTGCCTTTGTGTTTTGTCTCTCTCTGATATTCAAGTTTATCCCATCATTTTTAGGATCCAAAAAATGATCAGATATTTATGTATTCATGTTGAGATAGCATTTGACACATCACTTACTTCTCATCTATTGTATATGTATCCAGACCATGGGCAAATTGCTAAATCAGGAAACAAAGCAAATATATAGTATTAAATATCATTGGATTATGATTTGAATGGCTGTTTGTCTTTCCAGAGGGACAAAGAGACTGGACTTTTTCAAGGGAAAACAAGCCATGATTGGAACCCAGACCACCTATTTGAGTACTGAATTAAAGATTCCTCTTTGTTACCAGGGGCAAGGAATCAAAAGTCCAGTTTGTTGTTAAAGCACATGCTATAGATTAGGAAGTCTTTTGAAAGCAAGTTATGTCCCCTGGGCTTTTGTGTCACTCAACTAACAGAAGAAACTTTGGAATTCTCTGTTGTTAACAGTCAGAAAACTTCTACTTATTAACCCCTCCTGGGTCAGGGTGGAGGGATAAAAATATGGCGGGTTGACAGCAATTGATCCCACAAATAATTTGAGTCTGTTTTAGGTATTTTTTTCTCTGTTACCCCGAGAACACATTTTCATTACATTTTTTTTAAGCCTCAGCTTTAGGGGACCTGATTTCTAATTTAAATTCTGTGTTACCTTGAATAAGTTATTTCACTTCTCTGGGCCCTGGGTTCCTCATTTGAAAAATGAGAAGGACTTTCAGAGCTGATTTTCTCCAGCTTTGTCCACCTCCCTCGACTCTACCTTCTCCATCCTGTTTTAACTACGTCCATTTATTCGGCACCACCCTTCCTACTTGCTATCCCATAGAATACTTGATTTTATTCCAATTCACTCCCATACTCGCGGATCCATTTATTTTTCTTCTCTATGTCAGGCCTTGGAAAAGAGGGACAAACATCTAGAAGTTGAGTCTTAATCATAAAGAGAAACTACAGATGGTTTGCCTCTTTATTCCAAAGGAATAGTAATAATAATACTGATAATGATGAATGGCTGAAGTGTACTGATTACTTAGTATGTGCTAAGCACTTTAGCCACACCTCTGACCAGTGGAGCATAAAAGAAATCTGTTGGGCTGCTCAGGAAAGGTCTACTCATCATTGTTAAAGGAGAGGCATGTGAGAATTCCCAGTTCAGGGCAGCGGCAGCCGTCTTTACTCTGGATAGGCAGGTCAAGAGAGTTCCAGAGATGCTGGATAATGTCCCTGTTATTGCTAAACAGGTGATGGACAGCCCACCTCCAGACTTCTTGTCAACAGAATTACAAGCGTTTACATGATTTCAGCCACCACTAGTCGGGTTTTCTGCCCCTTATAAGCAAAAACATTCCATTGGATGTAAATCATTGTGGCCAGGTATTGCTAAGCCTTTTATGGCCATTATCTTTTTAATCCCACAGCAATTCTAAGAGGTACGTGCTGTCACTTCCCTAAATTTTGCAGGTGAGGAAATAGATGGAGAGGGCTCAGGAACCAGACCCAAATCACAGATGGTTAGCGCCTCTGTGATGATGCCCATGTTCCCCATAAAGCCCCGAGCCACCTGTGGTTGGGGAGTGTTGGTCACTTCTCCTTGCATCTCTAGGCGGCAGGTGGATCTCCAGAAAGCCAGTGGAATGATTACTGAATGAATGCTCTATGCTTCAATTTTAGTTCACTCTACCCTTTCCTTCAGATTTGTCTCAAGCCAGTACAAGATCATGGTCAAAAGATGATGATGCTCGCGAGCAAAACATTCTGTTTCCCTATGCATCCAAATAGGCATGATGGAATAAAAAACACAAACTCCAAATAGTTATTTATATCTACAGCAGTTTTGAAATTTTGGAAAGGTAAGAAGCCCTTGTCATGTCGTTTAGTGTTCTCAGGGGACAGCTTTGATTAGGACCACTCAGGGGTCAGAACTCAGGAAAGAATCATATACTCTGTCACAAGTTTTTTTTTTCTTTCTTTTTTTAATGTTATTTTTGAGAGAGAGAGAGGGAGAGAGAACACGAGTGGGGGAGGGACAGAGAGAGAGAAAGGGAGACAGAGAATCCCAAGCAGGCTCTGCACTGTCAGCACAGAGCCTGACATGGGGCTCAAACTCACGAACTTTGAGATTATGACCTCAGCTGAAATCAAGAGTTGGATGCTTAACTGACTGAGTCACCCAGGTGCCGCTGTCCCAAGGTTTAGACGTGACTCTGCCACTCAAATTTCTTCTTTATCCCCAAAGTTACCTAAATTGTGCCTTAGACGAAGTTGGCACAAAGCTTCCAGGCTAACTTTTTTTTTCCATCCTAATAATTAGAATGGACTTTTAAGAAAATATGCGTTGCATTTGAAAATTCTTGCAAGTTACTTATTCTCTCTTGGCTTTAGTTTACTGGACCTGAAAGAAGATGAACGATTTCCTAGCCCATTCATTCTGTCATTTATAAAGCATTTATTGAGCAGCTACTACATGTCAAGGAAGGTGTGAGGCACGAGAAACAGACTGGTACAGAGCAGACATTACCTTTCTCCTGAAGGAGCTCAGCACCAGTGGGTGGGAGACACACAATGCTGTTGGCTTCAGAGAAAATTGACTTCTTCAGGGGGTTGAAACAAGAAGTTAAAGGGAAACAAGGTTAAAGGGAAGAACATTTCAGGAAGGACATTAGCTGGTCCAAGAATGGAGAGGAGATAAACTAGCATGTGTGAGGCCAGTTTGTCTGGGACACAGAGAGTGAGGAGACTGTGGTCAGAGATGAGGTTGGACACACTGATGGGGGCCAGACCATGAGGGCTTTGGACTTGCTTTTGAGAATGTTGATTTTCTACTGAGGGCGATAAGCCAGATGGCGGTTGAGGACACGAACAAGTGGACAGATTCTGTTGGTACCAGCCACTGACTCTTGTGTTCTCTGTCAGCACCTCACTCCATGCCCACAGATTATGATGGTGACACGCCGAGGCACAGGATGGAATGCTGGGGAACCTTGTCAATTTCAGACGTCAGTTTGAGATGTTGTTTTATATTACATTAAAAAGGATAGGGAAAAAAAAAATGAAACATTCATATGACATTTTAAAGCCCAGACGGAAGACTTCAAAGACATTTTCGTTTTGGGCCAAGATCCTTTGGGCTCTGCCTCCTGGTTTCCGTGTATGGGTCTGTGCACTCACTCACGCACACGTCATTTACCTCTGGTAATAAAGGTGTTTCTATGGAATAACTTGAAAACCATTGTCATGAGGTGTCATCAGACCCTCCTCCCCAGGGTGTCTTCCCCACATAGAGCCTTTGTGAAATGTCCATGTTGCTAATGTGAACAGCCAAAGAGCGGTTTGT